>NW_013665781.1:178061-197483 GCF_000517525.1 Limulus polyphemus | reverse complement strand
AAACGAAGATCGTATTTGACTTACAAGAAGGGTTACATAAAGAGATAGGTTTGTTTAACTTAAAATGCAGTAATATATGTAAACCCTGTCATCCAACTACAAAGTCCTAACAATTCTTTTCATTCCTTCAAGAAGCATGTCCTATTAAACACAAATAGTGTTTACGATAATTGCTTATAAATATGAGCCTTAAGTCCTGAATATATATCTAGAAGTGTTAGAATAGTGTTATTGCGGAATAATCCAGTACCTATGTACGATTTTCCTTTTCCTTCTTTCTTTCTTTTTTTTTTACAATTGAAAAAAGTGCAATTAAATTAGCGAATTTTCTGACGTTTTTAACAAATATTCGGGGAGAATAAAGAACAATTCTATTAACTTACCTCTTCGACATAAACCTTTTGTAACCTAGACAACCAAAGTACCTGACCTTATAAAAAGAGTAGTAAATAGTGTGAACATTAAAAAATTAAAATAGAATCATAATTTCGAATACTACCGAATATAATTGGTGCTTATGTCAAGATTTGTACTAAAATGTATTTAATTCCCTCTTGGTAATCTATCAGTTGTTAAGTCTTTTGAAATCCATTATCATGATAGATAAAGAACAGAAGACTTTGCTCCTGTCATTAGTGCTAATATGCTTAGAACCTAAGACTCTACTACAAAGTTAATACTTGACGTCACACTAAAGAAGGGACTTAGTCGGATCATACGCCCTACGGATGCTATTGTACCGTGCTATCAGGTCCATTGAAGCTTCAGAGCTACATTTGGAAGAGAAGGAGTTCTATCGTTTCGAACCCTGAGTGGTCTATGTTAGAAAATGAAGCAATTCCTTTTCCGAACGTTCAGCTTTCAATAATACACTTTATGTATTGACTTCCACCTATTGAAAAGTATATGAAGCGAAGTGGAAATCTGATTTCATCTGGATCTAGGTTATACGTTTGGTTGGACTTCACACACACACACAAAAATGTCTTTTAATAATGATTAAGTTCTATCTATTTTATGTTTCATGTAAGGTGCTTTGAAATCCTCCTGACTGTAGATCGTCTACAAACAAAAGAAGAGCAAATTGATTAATTTCTATCTATTTTATGTTTCATGTACGGTGCTTTGAAATCCTCCTGACTGTAGATGGTCTACAAACAAAAGAAGATCAAATTGTTTGCTGTATCAATCACTGATCAGTTTGCTGTAATCCTTAGATGGAGGGGACACAGTCAGAGACCCCTTGACGTGTTTTGAAACTGCAACACCGGTATCTGAATGTCCTATCAACAACTTCCAGCTGTGCATTTAGCTAATGCGCTCACATCCTGTATGAACAAGATTGCAGTCATATTTCAAAATCATCTATTCAAGCAAGGTAGGTGTGCATCATACATTCTGTGTGTATTAGATCTGTAGAATAGTTGTCGTAGTTACAGTCTTAAAGATTACGATTATCTATATATATGCACATGTAATATGAAACCTGTACAATAGAATACAATTTCACAATAGTAAATTATTTGAAGAGATCAATAAATAGATAAAACATGTTTTACCATTTGAATTTTCTTCATCATCCCGATGAAGAAACATCGAATAAATGAAAGTGTGTATGAAATATACTGAAGCGTCTTACACCAGATTCCAGCCTTTTCGTCAAACTCTATTATTACTTCTCACAAACTAATCAATTATAATGGGACGCTGAAAGAAGCTTATTGGTGCTATTTCTAATCACGTTTTTTGTTTTGTTCTATAACATGTTGTAAGAAATCATAAATATTGGAATGGATCACTTTTCTCATATAAAGTTAACGTTCGAGCAGGAGAAAACGTATATGAATGAAAGCGTAAGAGAATGAAAAATACATTCAAATCAGTTTTCTTATGATAATATGCATTATATCAACAACAAAGTTATATTCAAAAACAGTAGTTCTAAATATCAACACCACAGTTGTATATACCATAGCTCTCTTTAGATATCAGAGCCACGTTAAATATTTATTAACACTAACTTCATATATCATCACCACAGTTCATACATCAGTACTAATTCTATAGATCACAACCTGAACGGTTATGTATAACTCAATATATCACTAATATAGTTCCTTTACATTATAAAGACACGGTTATATAACCAGTAATAGTTCTACATACCAGCATTAGCTCATATACATCATTATCATTATTATATGCATCAAACTAACTTTATATGTCAATACCACAGCTATATATATAATTATGAATTCTATATAGCAACACTAAAGTTTCGACGTCAATACTGACTCAACAAGTATTAGGAAAAAAATTATCGCTAAATAGAAAAGCTATGTAGGGTTGGCTACTGAACTTGAAAAAATGAACCAAATAAGATATGGTTGGAAATGGACATATCACTTGATCGGCTAATTATCACATAGACTAATCTGTCTCGACTTTACATGGAGAATAAAATCTCTACATTACCGGCTTCTCCCACTTTGTCTATAGAAAGCTTGGTGTTTGAATAGAATCTCAGCTTTCATCATTATACCTTTCCTTCAGTTAACTTTAGAATACAACTTTTATGATTATTTTACAATAGAGTAAGATTTTACGATTGGAAACTCTGGTTCTATTTGTTTTGCCAGTGAGGAATCTTTTTTATTTAGCGAAAATTAGTTTTTCTAATACTTGTTTGGTCACTTTTTTACGTGGGTTACTAGGTTAGAGAATGTATTCTAAAGCTTTATAAATTTTGCATACAATAATAATAATAAAATAGATAGTCAAAGATCATGAAGACTGTTTTGCTCTTCTATCAAATGATGATAAAATTATAGTTACTGCTAAAGATAGGTAGACACTAGGCCTGTTGAAGAAAGATTATGATGAAAGAAAATAAGAACTCTCGGTTTTGGCTATTCGCCGGTTTTCGACTTGGGGACGCTCTGGATAGCTGAAAAGTGGCATATACACCGAAGATAGAGCGAATATACCAGGTAGCTCTTCATATCTAGCTTCTGATGACCTGTAGAGAAGAAAATCCAGATGACTTTTGTATTGCTTTAAAACAGGCGTCCGTGCCATCCCTAAATAGCGAGTGCTAACGCACTCTCCGTTAAATCGAAACCAACACTAATTTTTATATTCCATCATATAGTTATGTAGACAATATATATTTTATACATTTATTAATGTCATACCTATATACATGGTGTTGGTGTTGATATATAGAACTTTAATGATGTATAAAGAAGTAATAATTGAAATATATAGAAGTTTAATGTTATAATGATCGGAATATAAATCATTTGTTGGTGTTAGTGTATGGATTTTTATGAGGTATAAAGAGCTAATAGTAGAAACACATAGAAGTTTTAATGTTATAGTGATCGGAATATAAATCATTTGTTGGTGTTAGTGTATGGATTTTTATGAGGTATAAAGAGCTAATGGTAGAAACACATAGAATTTTAATGTTATAGTGATCGGAATGTAAATCATTTGTTGGCGTTAGTGTATGGGTTTTTATGAGGTATAAAGAGCTAATAGTAGAAACACATAGAAGTTTAATGTTATAGTGATCGGAATATAAATCATTTGTTGGTGTTAGTGTATGGATCTTTATGAAGTATAAAGAGCTAATGGTACAACCACATAGAAGTTTAATGCTTAATATAAAGTTTTCTGGAAGTAATATATTATGCTGATATATAAAGCACTAAGTTTTGAAATATATAGCAATGGTGTTGACGTATATAGTTGGTGTATATAGCTGTGGTGGTAACGTATAAAGTTAGTGTATATAGTTATGGTGTTGATGTACAGAGCTAGTTTTGATGCATATAACTGTGGTGTAGGTGTATATAACTGTAGTATTGATATTTGAAAACTAGTTTTCTGGCTTTGCTTATATATTAAACACAAACGAAAATGACAGTCAAGTTTACACAAAGTCTCAGCTAAGCATGTTTCACTGTTATTTAGCCCAGATAGACGTTGAACACTTCCTTATAAACATTACACTCAGTGAATGTTCTGATAGGTATTAAGCATTAATAAACGAGTTCTTATCTTTTTGTATCACACGAGAAAAGCCACTTAATATGGTATGTCTGTCTACTTTCTTTGTCTGGCTCTGAATTTTTCATAACCAAAATTGAGTAAACTTTTCTTCAAAATCAAAATATGTGAGCAATCATATTCTGTATCGTACCAGATTTTCAGGTATATACAACCTTATTTTGTGTTTCATTGGCATAAAAAACTTTGTTATTTTTATATACGTGTGATGGTTCGATTACCTTAACGTTTCGCTGCGGTATTTTTCTGGTATTAATTTTACGTATCTTGCTTGAAAATATATGATAGAATAGCTATTATATGTTGTAGCTTCTGTTACTTCAGTTGCTTGTGTTATTTATCATATTTACTTGTGTGAATACCACACAGGTAACATCTTGTCCCCTCCATATCTAGCCAAAAAATGTGTTTTACTATTCTTGCTTTAGGTATTCAGATCTTAAGTGTCTTTCACATTGGTGCGCAAAGAGTAAACCATCACATATTGGAATGCAAACTGTCGCTTGCCGAAAATACGAAATAAGAAGCCAATAAACCATTAAAGTAGTTATTACTTAATTAATTATTTTCATCTTATATTAAGTTCTTCTAATGCACGAGTCCTGTGGGACAATCAACTCTTCTAGCTCTCAGCAAGTAAAATGTTTTAAATAGCTCAAACTCTTTATGTATAAAATTAAAACTTTTTATGTATCGAATATATTTATTATTGCAGCAATCTGCTTTTTCCTTGCATTACTTTACGGAATCGTCTAAGAGGGACAGATGAAGTAAAGTTAAAATGAATGAACTAATATCGCTTAAACAATTAAGTTACCTTTTGATGTCATTCACTTTGACGTCATAGACTGACATTGCAGATAGTGCAGTTCCTTTATATACACGCATGCGTAACAAATGGTTTGTGTACGTAATGAAAGAAAAACCTAATACAGTAAAGAAAACGAAATGTTTGTTTGTTTTGTTAATATGTTTTTTACGAAGGCGTAAATTGCAACTTGAGCTCCTGTTTCTTTTTTTCTAACATGGCTATAAATATTACGTTTTAGGTACTCTTATCACCTGGTGCAGAATGTTGTTGTAAAGCAGTTTGAAATCGTGTTGATTGTGAGAAAATACGGTACGTCTCTGAATCTAAATGCTTCAGAGTTGTGTGTTTTACGTAAGTCACTGTGGCTTCATTATCATACTACAGCGCAGTTAGGTGTTATTTCTCGAACATGTCGCTAGGTATAAAGAAGTTATAAGAATCAAATGTCAAACTGGACATGAAAAACTTGTAGAAAAGCGGGAAGTGGCCATAAGCACGATAATCAACTAAAGAACTATTGCATTAGAGAAATCCTGGGGTTAAATCTACACTGATCAGAGTTTGATTCCGTATAATTTTTGGTCTGAATATTATCCACTTATAAGAATTCCCGCAATCTCAAACGGTTATTTAAAGAGATAGTGAAATGACGATAAAAGTACCAAATATTTAGTGAACTTGTCAAATGATATGTGTCATTAAAAGCCTAAAATGGCTCACATAAGTTTTGGATGAAAATACACAAATCTAATGCCAGACCTCTTATATGTACTTACGTCGTAATGATTCTCAAAATGGCAGCCCCTGACTTATACAGACCTAAATGTTCAATAGAATATACATATTTTGTGTTAAAGACTTCTAAAAAAAGGCTATATTTTTACTTGTTCTGTTACTGTTTGTTTGTTTTTTAGCTCAAAGCTACACAATGAGCTATCTGCGCTCTGTCCACAGCGGAAATCGATCCCCGGATGTTAACGCTCTAAGTCTGCAAACTTATCGCTGACCCGCTGTGAGATTATTTCTAATAAATAATCCGATAGTATGTATAAACTGATATGGATACAGACGTTTACACCACATGGTCTGTGTTAGCTGACAGATAAAAAGAATAGATTTCGGAAAATAAGGGAATGTCGAGTAAAATAGCAGAATGTGTATTGGAAGGCTAAGTCGTTGGTGGAGCAAATTTGAAACATGCCAAAAACAAACATCTCAACATTCGTATAATTTACTGCAAGTAAAAATTCCGGTATCAAAAGAAGGATATTCTAAACCAAGTCACATGATTTGTCCCACGACTTTGTTAAATCCTAGACTTGGAGTATATTACCGGGTACGATATTACTTTGCTATTGTTTTATAATAAATAACATGTTCACGATCACACGCAGCTGCTGAAATGATAGCACAGGCCTGCGAATGTAAACTTCATAAAAGTTGTTTTGGTTTTAATAACGGATTTTCCATAATTTACCTACGCAGATTTCGAAAATAATATTCATTTTTTCTATCACGTAAAGATTTTTTACAAATCGGGAAGGAAAAAAAACTCTTACTTAGATCAAATTATTATTTTGTTTACCACAATGAACATGTTTTATTATTACGTTTGTTAACAAAAATACAAACAAACTCAAGAAAAGGGAAGAACATTGATGTCAAACGAATATGCATCCTCATTCATCCTGATTTTTATTTGTGCGTGTGTGAAATTTACGTCTTTTAGTCTCAAAACTACGTGTTGTGGTCTTTCTTTTACTTATTGCGTTATGACGTTTTGTGAAAAATCTGTACGTGATGGAGAAAAATGGATATTATTTTCGGATTTAGCGTACAGGAATTACTGTAGAACATGTAAAAAATTCAAGACAATATAACCATCTCAGGCCTGTGTACTTCCATATCTTAATAATACTCATCTTTCATATAAATGTGCAACTAGCTTGAAGCTACTTTCATTAAAAAATTTCTTTAAGAATATAATAAGATATACTTTGATATTTCTTACGTATTATCACTACATTGCTGATAAACAGACAGTTAGAGTTGTTACAGTTGATATGGATTTAATCCTTTCACTCGAATGGTAGAACAATCTGCAAGACGTATCGAATTCGATCCCAGGATACTCAAAAATAGATTTTCATAGATAAATTGGTGGCCAGCTAGTGAGTGGTCCTACAGAACTTTGAAATCAAGCCTGAGGACGGACCGTGTTTGTGAGAGGGGAGGGAGGATGTGGTAACCCAGAAGTTTGAGCTGTTAAAAAGAACCCTTACAAGTGGTTAATCCTTTATATCATATGGTGAGGGTTTGTTTTGCAAATGATAGTTGCCATGTTCTTTTCTAGATCACATTAAACGTTGGAATATCACATATGCTGGAGGAAGCTCATGATTAACATCAGAAAAAAGATAGTTGGAGTTCCTCGGGGACGTTATGAGGAAGCAAGAAATTGAAAGTCTGATCGTAACTGGAAAGATTGAAGGAAGGAGAGGCCGTGGGAGACAAAGGTTGATCTATGTCAATAGTCTATCTAAGTGGATGACTGTATCAACATTGGAAATTCTTTGTGCCTCAAGGAGAAGAGATCTGTGAAAGACCATGGTCCCAACGTCCTGTTTGGATATGGTACTTAAAGAGAGAGATGGTCATGTAGAAAGCAAAATGTTGGGTGCACAATAAAATCTGTGGAGGACCATGGTCACCAACGTCCTGTTTGGATATGGTACTTAAAGAGAGAGATGGTCATGCAGAAAGCAAAATGTTGGGTGAACAATGAAATCTGTGGTCACCAACGTCCTGTTTGGATATGGTACTTAAAGAGAGAGATGGTCATGTAGAAAGCAAAATGTTGGGTGAACAATGAAATCTCATCCAAACTATATTAGTAAAACTACGTTGATACTAAAATAAACATTAAAATTCTACTACTCTCTACGAGTTGAAAAATTGAAACAAAAATAGTTAACTAAAAGTTATCTTTTCATCTTTTTAACACTATCTACTAGTAATTTTATCTACTATCCTATGAGACTGTAAGGAAATACTTATTTTAGTGTTACTTATAACTGTATGTAGTTGTGTACATGTAGGTTATAACATGACTGCATGTAAGTTTCTTGTTACTATGTTTTTGCAACCGACTTGTTATATACTAGACAGACCTACTTTGTGACATTATCTGTATTCCTGCCTTTATTGCAAGTAACGTAACGGGTTCTACGGTTTATCCTCATCTATATGATTTAGTCCGTTTGCTTACACTGAACGTTTCCATTTCCTTTTTGTTTAATAAAAGTTTTTTTTAGGACTACATTGCTATATATCCTATCACAATCCCTTCCAGACTCCATTTTTCTTCTACACTGACCTCCTCGTGGCACTATTATTTCTCCTTGGATCAAAGATAGGTTTGAGGCTTACCAGTCAGCTCATCAAATCTCAAATTACTTCACTCAATAAGCTTGGCCAACAACCAGATATAATGACATTAATAGGACTGGTAGGATGATCTATCTGTCCATTCTTCTTCTTCTTGAGATGACTCTAAACTTGTATTTTTCACATCTACCTATACTATTTAAGAATTCACTTTATCTTCTTGTAAGTTATAACAGCCTTTGTAGCGTTTTATTACGTAATGTCGACATCTCTGTCACTATACAGAGATGACGTAAAATATGCCTCACTCGCTGACCAGTATCCTTCTGTACAAAGCATTCTTCTTGTTCCATAACCAAATAATGGACTTTCTTCTATCCTGAAAGAATACCTCAAGAAATACTATTCGTGGGATTTGCAATTTCTCTGCTGACAAGCTCCGTTCTAAGATAGATTCGAAACAACCTGCTGAAACAACTAAATTATATTCCAAAAATTAATCACTTTTACTGCTACCATGTTTGTTCATCATGCTTACATCAGACTACTTGTTGTCTTTCTGACATTTCAAATACGAATTATTCGACCTGTATCACTCAATCAGAAACAATATACCTCACAATATAATATAGACTTACTCCGTCAAATAAACGAAAGTAAATATCTTTATGCATAATTTAGACTCAATTTTAAAGCAATATCAGTTTTCTTTAATTTTATTTCAGTATATTTTCTCTACGCATCCAGACAAATCTTCTTAAGACCACAAGTCGACTTAAATTCTCCGCCATTATTACTCATACATCGTTATTCTCTTTTAACATCTGCACACATCTTTTAAACTCTACAAATCTACTCAGAGTTAATGATTTTCTTTGAAAGGCTAGACTAATTTCTAAAATGACACAATTTATAATTACATTTTACTTCCGTGTAGTCTTTGAAAAACACCTAAATTATTCAAATACCAAAAGTTTGTAGAGATTTTGCTCAATCATTGTCTAACTCATAGAATTATTCTCAAGATCTTCCAGAATATTTTCCTCAAAGGTTCACGAAGAAACTTTTAAACACCACAATTGTACCCATGTTCTATTCCATCTCCGTTCTTGAAGAACCACGCTAGACCTCTAAACATCGTCAACTGTCTTCCTTCAGAGGCGTCCATGCAAATATTTAATTCGTTCATCAATCATCATCTGTCCCAAGCAAATTTCACCTAAATTTGTAATATCTTTTCCTTTTCCAGAAGATAATACGTTTTTAAAATGTATTTGATGCTAAGATTCTTAATTTATTCCATAAACATCATATCTAGCCACTCAAATGTCGAAATGTTCTTTTATTCCTCATCTACTGTCAGTTCTCATTTTTGAGCTCACCTATCATAAATTTACATTCTTTTCTTTCATCAATTCAAGGGCTGAAGAAGACCTGAATAATTCAAGCCATTAACGCTCCCATAAAGCTTTCTTTCTTTTGACAAACGTCGTGATACAACCAAAAGGGATTTTTTATATACAATTTCAAATAGCCTGAGGTTTGTAAACTTAATTATTGAAACGAATAAGAAATATTAATCGTTTAGAACACTTTACTGATAATTCATACATTTTACAGTGAAAATGTGCACAGTATATCCAAAAGGGTCACGAAAAACATTTTTTTTTTAATTTGGAAATGATTTTTATTTTCATTCAGTAGTGATGTGACCTCTTCCAATACGTATTACACAGTTATATTTGTACTGCAATCAGAAATTTAGACATAAAATAAGGCTTACAAAAACGTTCTTCTAGTGGAACCTCGTTTTCAAATCTCAAATAATCCTTGAATTATATTAATTTCGGTTCTGGGCTGATATATGAGAACGTGTATTTATTATGTTTTTTTTTTACTAGAATAGAAACAGCTACGTAAATATGTACATAACACAAGACTGGCGCTTCAGTTTTGATCGACGCCATGTTTACAAGCAAGAAGTTAAAGAAGCTCAGCGTTAAGTTTACGAGCTGTCTCGTGGGTGCTTCATCCTAAGTGCCATATCTTAAGTAGTTTTCAACCCGATAGAGGTTGTTGTGGCCATATGCCACCCCAGCGTGGGGCCAAACAAGATGCCTCCCCATTGTCGGATGATTGTGACAACATGCTCACCTGCTCCCCCCCCCCTCCTTATTGGTATCGGAATTATAGAGGTGTCTCTAGTCTCAAACTGGGGGTTTACGAGGCGAAAAATTAGGAGGGTGTGATCGCTAGGTGTGTGTGGAAGTTTGCGCTCATAGAGCCAATAGGGACATCGATAATTCCCTTGGTTTTGTACAGTTCCTATTCAGTAAGTGTTTGGAGAAACCATTGAACCTTGTCAACCCTAGTAATTGAGCTTCCGATTCTACCGAGACGTGTATCAACGGAGTCCGTCTCTCAAACGCCGGAGTTCCCCAGATGTGAACTACTCACCGCAAAGGACTCTTACGGGATAGAAATCTGGGAACAATGAAAGTGGCAGCACTTGTGGCGACCATTCATCTACCGCAGCCATGGTCAATAGGCTATGAAGATTGAATTTGATTACCTATAAATACGTAGAAAACAATGGTGATGAAACACCGACTTTCTTTAGAGTATTGGAGTAATGTCAGTTGATTTGGCTTTCTCTATGTGAAATAGTATCTATAACTGGCTTTTATGTGTTATGTAATTTGATTTACATAATTAACGTGTATTGCAATTAACCACGGCTTATTAGGAAACATGACAGGAACAGCCGCCATCTGGTAAGTATTTTCAAAAAACTCGAAATAAAAAATTTTTGAAAATAAAGGATTGGATTGGTTTAAAACAGGTTTTAATATGCCAGAAACACGACTCAATTTACGATCTTGTTTTTGAATACAATTTTATTTCTTATTTATTATAAATTAAGATACATAAAGTTGTCAATTAAAACAAAAAATGATGTTCTTGTTTATCGGAGGTTTTGCTACAAAGTTGAAAGTAAATACTAAAAAGAAGTGAAGTTTACTGGGAGAGTTTAAATTAAGTTCATAAACTATTATCCCATTATCTTGATTTGTTGATGTTATTACACATTTCTATGATAGCAGAGGAATCGTGACTTGCGTGGTCTTGTCAGAGAAAATGCCTTCTATTATTAACTAGAAACGTCACACAAAGACAAGTTGGCATCTAATCTCAGAAACAGCCATAACGTTGTCATGGTACAGTTTACGTGTCGTTTCAAATGTCGACAAGGTCTACCGGGAATCCCAACGCAAGGCGGCGCTTTGTTGTGGTCGTCATACAAACCTCTACTCATGTCCGTCCGTCTTGGGATTCTACCGGAATTGATTACAAGACAGGGTCGTATTTTTCTTCAAATAGGACATCAAAAACCAAAAAATCGCCTGTCTCTCTTGTGTCTGATCCCACCCATTTCAAATAACCTGGAGCTATCTCTATCCATGCATTTGAATGTGGAATCGCGATGTAAAATCATCCCAACCTCGCAGTTGGCACGTATGTTACAAGGTTGAAAATGATTTCCCCAAACTCTGTTTACGATGTCTAGAAGGTACAGTGCAGGGCGGCTATAAAATACTTTATTTTCTTTCAGGCTTGACAGATAAGGCCATATAAGCTACTTGAAGGATAATTTTCTATCACCAATGAGAAAAGTTTAAAACTCAGGTAGCACTGTTTTAGACACCTGTGTACACTAATACTAACAGTTCTTCATCAACAAGAACTGAACATGATTAACTTGTCTGACAAATGTTTTTGTTGCTGCAAATAATTAAAGATCGGCTTTAACATGAAAAGTCTTTCAGGAAAACGAAACTTTAGGTACTCGATAACCAAATAATCACTCTGTCAACAATGTTATAAACGTTTTCTTAAATAAATAAATCAGTGTTGTAACAAACAATGTAGATCAAAATTACACTTCCTCAACTTCAAAACTGAGTTCAAACCGTAACAGTCATACTCAAGCAGTTTGCTGATACAAATAACGTTTTGACTACTACTATAGTAGAACCTCGACATTAAGGGCACTCTTCCGACTGCGTCCAAATGCCCTCTATAGCAAAGTTCCCTAAATATCAAAAAATGAGACACGCAAAGCTGGATTCCATATTAACCATACTAAGTTTTAAGGCCCTCATTTTATTTGGTGTATGCATTTAAAGCCGTTTTTGTTACATGTATGTAAGCAGTGTTTTTGTGTATAGTGTAAACACGTTAAATAAATGGAACAAAGAAATGTTTTTTTTATTTGTTTCTATTCCATAGATATGAAAATACACGTGCACTACATGTAAAAAGTTACCATGCATTTGTACATCACACACATTAGCCCAAATACGCGTATAGCAAACTTTACTCTTTTTCTTTACGTCATTTGTTATGTGTTTACTGTGTAAAAAAGTCTTTAATGGGTGATTGTTTGTCACATTTACACTGGTGGTTCGGAGCCGATCCAATAAACATCGCAAGTGTTTGAATATTGGTCATCCTTGTGGAATATTTGGAATTTAGTGATATACTGTATAGGCATATAAAGATATTTGTGTACATAGTTATTAAATCCTAGTGTAGCAAATTATTTGATAAAATTTTGAAAATAACTCTCTAAAAGGTCACGACATGCGCACTTTAACCTGCCCGCAGCGAAAGGGTTAATCGAGGTTCTACTGTATAAATGCCTCGTCGGCATTGGATATAACAGATATGGTGTGGATGGCATATCAATATATACTTTTCTTCACTTCCCCCCCCCCCATTGGCACAGCGGTATCTCTGCGGACTTACAACGCTAGAAACCGAGTTTCGATACTCGTGGTGGGCAGAGAACAGATAGTCCTTTGTGTCGCTTTGTGCTCAACTACAAACAAACAATTCTTCATTTTCACTCGAAAGTTCTTAATAATAATTATTAATGTATCTTCTCCCGTTATAAGAAATATAAGAATATAAGAAAGTTAATTCAAAGAAACGATATTTAATAATCTATGGTGTTAAAATGAATAAAAATATAGCGTTAAAAATCCTTAACATATTGTGACATAATTAAAATTGAGGAAAATTGCACCTAGCTAACTTAAAAATTCAGTTCTCATCGTAACAGTCGTGTCCAGCTAATTTCTTAATATAAATAGTGTTTAGATCACTGATATATCTGTCGTATCCCAACCTGTTTGAAGAGTCATGGCATTGAACGAAAACCTCGTCGGCACTGGTTATAGTAGTTATACATAGTATTAATATATTATTCTTTACTTTCGCTAAGAACTATTGATAGCTAATAGTATGGATCGTATTAGCTGGTTTGCTTTTCTAATATCATAGTGGTTTTATTATCCTTTTGGTCTTGATGCACCGCAACCATCAGGGCTACGGATGACAATAAAAGTGATCACGAAACGAATCTCAAAAAAGTTATTTTCAGTCTTTTGATTTGTTGGATTAGTTTGAACTTAAAGAAGCAACAAATGATTGTCTTTGTTTGTTGTATTATTATAATGAATATTTAAACTAGAAATAACAGGGTCGCATATAAGAGTACACCGGATATTGATTAAGTAAAAGTAAATTTCGCTATGTATATATATATATATATATACAGAATGAGTCAGAAGTCATGATTTTCTCTGTTGTTATGATTGGAATATCGAAAATCTGCTGAGATAGCGTGTTTAGACATACCGGGGCCATTTGTTATCTAACATGATATCATGATACAAAGGTCAAATCAAGGTGATCTAAATGATACATCTTTTGTATTGACACATTTTACCTTAGACTGACAGTTTCAGAAATAGCATTTGATTAACTTTGACTTTGATTCGAAATTTGTATCATGACATCATATCAAGTAACAAAGAGCCACTAATAGGCCTTAACATCCTACGTCAGTAGATTGTCAAGGTTCCATACCCACTTCACAAAAATAGGGAAAATCCGGACTAATGACTTGCATTTATACATATATAAATACCAAGTCAGTAAAAATTCGAAAGAAAGAAACTGAAAGAGCATAGTAATTTCAAGAGAACTTTAAAGTTCACATTGTGATATTGTCCTTAAGTATTATTATCATTCATGCACAAGAAAGCCCAGAAAGTATTGGACAATTCTTGCTATTTTCGTTAATTCTACAACACATCTTTTAAGAAGATTGTAGATAACACGTAATTATCTTAAAATGATAGACAAATATGATAACCTTGGGTTGCACATTGTAGTTTATTAAATATTCAATCTTTACTAAAAGAAAAAAAACATTGTTTGCCATAAAAAACAAAAAAAATCGCATAAAGATGATTAAGTTTATTAGTTCTGGCTGTCAGTGGAAACGTAGTTTAGGAACGTCACATGAATGATTTAGTATGCACCAAACATTCAACTACGCAAGTTTGTTTTTTATCTGTACTTGAAGAGAGTATTTTTTTCTTTGTTTAAGCTTTTTATCTGTACTTGGAGAGAGTATTTTTTCTTTGTATACTTTTTTTTATCTGTACTTGGAGAGAGTTGTTTGTTCTTTATATAAACTTTTTTATTTGTAGTTGGAGAGAGTATTTTTTTGTTGTATAAATATTTTATCTGTACTTGAAAAGAGTATTTTTTCTTTATATAAACATTTTTATCTGTACTTGAAAAGAGTATTTTTTCTATATATATACATTTTATCTGTACTTCGAGAGAGTATTTTTTTCTTTATATAAACTTTTCTACCTGTATTTGGAGAGAGTATTTTTTCTTTGTATAAATATTTTATTTGTACTTGAAGAGAGTATTTTTTCTTTATATAAAATTTTTTTACCTGTATTTGGAGAAAGTATTTTTTTCTTTGTATGAACATTTTATCTGTACTTGGAGAGAGTATTTTTTTCTTTGTATAAACATTTTATTTGTACTTGAAGAGAGTATTTTTTCTTTATATAAACTTTTTTATCTGTAATTGAAAACAGCGTGACATGGTCGTCAAGGCTAATACCATAACACGTTTACAAGATACATGAACTTTTCCATACACAAGAACATGCAATGAAATCTGCTAACTCAATCATTTGCTTTTATCTGGCTTGTTCATATGAGCATGCAACAAATATTTTTAAGCTTATTTCTACATACTTGTCTTTCTTGTACAGCATATACAACGTTGTTTATTATGTTAGGTCTATTTAATTTGTATTATATTTTTCCTCGTTCCTAAACAGGCTACGAAACTCTATAGATCTGTCCATTTCTATATGCAGAAGTTTCTAGACCTGTTTCTTTTCTATTCTTGCTTGCTCGTGAAACACGTGATAAAACTTTCTGGTTATATGTTTGCTTGTTCTTGAAGCGTACAACAGAATGTTCTAGACCTGTTTCTTTTCTATTCTTGCTTGCTCGTGGAACATGTGATAACACTTTCTGGTTATATATTTGCTTGTTCCTGGAATATGCAACGAAAATGTTAGGCCTATTTCGAAAACAGAGTAGACACCATTTTGAAATATCAACATCATGTATGACTTTTTTTCCAGTTTTTACGTTACTGTTTTATATATAATGCAAAGCTCCGATATTTTATCAACAAAATGACTCTACTGAAGTGTTTTTTACACAGTTTTAGTCATTTTCGTATCTTCTGACCTGTTAACCGTACACTGTTAACGATCAGAAGTTTCACGAGAGATTCATCCAGTTTACAACGTTTTCTAGTTTCGAGTTTTAATGTTGATAAACTTGTGGCGGTAAAACATGCGTCAGTAGTACGAAAAGATATCTTAGAAGTCAAAAGTTTCCTGCACTACGTGAGTGGAAAGCCGAGATAACCGTCGAAGGAATGGCGCGGCGACAGTTACCAGAATCAAGGGTCGAGTAACAGCGGGGGGTTCTCGCGTGTAGCCGTGGCTGCTCGCAAATCATTGGCTCTGAGTTTAAATCATAGAGCCTTAAATAGAGTAAAGCAATGACTTTTCTCTTAATATTATTATTAGTGATTATTTACCCAGAGGAGAGTGTGAGCTCAATACATTTTGTTTTGTGGCCTTGATATTAATAGCTTACGTAATCTTCAACTCTCTGTCTCTGACGAAAAACGTGTAAAATGTGCTTTCATTTTTTTCTTTAACCAAAATATATTACACTTTCGAGGTTTACGATTATGAATGCAGATGCATAGTTCGGTTGATTTATTTCCAACTTCGAGCTATGGTGAGGTAAATTTTTGAATGTGTAAAAGAATGAAATATGTAAAACTAGGCTCAAGGAAACTTTGTGTGAATAAAACTTTCCACTAAAAGTAATAGCGAAAATACTAACCAGGATAGAAGTAAGCTAAACAAAGAAATGGTTAGAAGGGTTAAGTTAAATAGAAATTATGAATTACAATAAAATGTAACTGTTTAATTGATAATACGAACTGTTAACCAGCCTCAGAAACATGCTTGAAATAAGAAGACAAGCTAAATGAAAATAAAATTAATACGTTAATTAGCTTTAGATGTACGGCTTGGAGTATCAGAAGATATCGTAAGGAAATGAAATCAAATTGTTAACCAGCTTTATAAACATAGTTTGAAATAAAAACACAAGATAAATGAAAATAGTATTTATATGTTTATCATTTTAGACGTATAGCTTAACCTGTTGAAGTAGGGACACAATTTAACTAAATATAAATGTAACTGCTATCTATCTTTAGGCACATCGAAAAAAATCGTGACAAGCTTTAACAATTAATATCTACACAATATTAATCACAGACATTACAATGGCCAGAGGGTAATTTAAAGACCAAATGATCAGAAATAAGACGTCATTATTATTGCTATACAGAAATGTGGTCCCTTCACCAACTACAGAACTACTTTCTGTGTATATACCGAAAAAGAATCCTCACAACAAATAATGCTTGCAGAATCCTCACAACAAATAAAACTTCGGAAGTGGTAAAGATTTTTTTGTTTCTGAAAGATTTACTTATAAAGTCAAAATAAGGCATATTGAAACTTGATAAAAAATTTAACAGTTTGTTCAATTTAATCCAACATCTTGTTAAACAAATATAAATTCGGACAATCGGTAACGTGGAAAAGTTTGTACAAAAAATGGTGAAAAGAGAATGCCTATATACAGCTTCTTTCGAACAAAACAAACAAATAAAAAGTACATTAAAATATATAAAGACAATGTCTCACAGACAGTAAGGATTATTATTTGATTTTCTTTACAATAAGATTAAATTAAGATGCTATACTTTTAACACTCATATTTTTCTAACTTACCAATAACTTTGTTTAGGACTTAATTTCTACAAATTTGTCCCACTGTTTTGTCCTCTTATAACGTGTCTTCGTGCGTCATTGTATATGAAAATTGACTGTACTTAGGCCATATTGTGGAGATTAGTGGATAGTTAAAAGTAAGAAAAGACAAAAAAAACATTTTTCGCTTGACTAAATAAAAGTGTTTCGAGATTTCTTTAAAATGTTTTTTAGCAGAGTTTCAGACCACAAACTTTTCTAAATATGAGATGTCGTCTTTTGCAAAAAAAAACAAGAAAACAATAACACCATAAACTGGAATTAGATTAATACAGTTCCCCCTATATCCGTGGCTCTCAATTTGTGGTCACCGCGCCCCTAGGGGTTCGTTAGCATTCTAATATGACCCCGTGACGGTAAAGAGCCAGTTTCCATATCATAGTTAATAGAGGACGAAAGAATGCCCTGTTCGATTAAATGAAAATAATGTTTTATTTGAAAACTATATTAACTTATACACTTATTTATGTTAGTGGTGCCCGGCATGGCCAGGTGGATAAGGCGCTCGACTCACAATCTGAGGGTCGCGGGTTCGAATCCGCATACCACCAAACATGCCCTTTCAGCCGTGGGGGCGTTATAATGTGACGGTCAATCCCACTATTCGTTGGTAAAAGAGTAGCCCAAGAGTGGTGATGACTAGCTGCCTTCCCTCTAGTCTTACACTGCTAAATCAGGGACGGCTAGCGCAGATAGCCCTCGTGTCGCTTTGCGCGAAATTCAAAAACAAAACAAAACAATTATGTTAGTGTCGTTTTTATGCGCTGTATAGTATCACCATTCGCCGATAGGCGTATTTGAGTAGAATACGGGATATCGCGTGATCTCTTCGGTTCTTGAAGGTAACAATGGCAAAAAAGAAAGGTTTAAAACCACTAATCTAAATGAACGAAACCGCCATTCAACTTTTGTAGTTGAACTTTCAACATTGTGTAAAAACTATAATGTGCCATGTGATTGTTTGTTGTTAGTCGCAAACTTACACGGTGGGTTACCTGTGCTATGCCCACCACAGGTATCGAAACTCGGTTTCATAACTCTTCAGATTTACCACTGAGCCAGTGGGGAGCGCCTTTTGTTCAAAATTTCATTAAAATTTTGCTGTATTATTCTTTAATAGTTCTGCTGTTTTAGAAATTGTTTTATCAATGTTCTACTTCTTATTCGCTTTTATTAATTCCCCTTTTTATCTTTATTGTAATTTATTTGACAGAAATTGTAGTCTAAATGATGCTTTTCTCGAGAGGTATGCGGGTGGTTTTAGCAACAGGTGCTGTCAGATGTTTGCATGTGTGCGTGTGTGTACTTTTTATGTATTATGAGAGCGTTAGTGTGCATGATTTCATTCTCCAGTACGTGATTGAATTATGGGGGAAGAAGCCCACCAGAGAAACCTTATAAATCACTGATACTGGCGATATAACATTGGAGAGTAACTTCATATAATAACGTTCAACAGACACTTGAATAATTTAGTCAATGGTATAGCTTAGCATGGAGTGTAGTTGTTTTCAAATAATGAAGAACAAAGTATCATTAGAAACCTACTTTAACTTAATAACTGATAAGGATTAGTAAAACGGTATGAAGGACTTATCTGGATCTGAATAAGAAGACGTTCACAATTAAGACAAGATACGGGAATAGACTCTCAAATATAATTCATGTTTTTTCCAAGTTACATGAGTTCCATCGATTACACAATCAGTTGTCACATTAGTTCAGATCTCATTAAATATTGCAAAATAATTCGGTACTGAATAATCAAGATTAAGTCTATACGAGTTATTAATATGAACACTGGTAAAGAAGTTTTATAATCTTTTTTTTCTTTCT
>NW_013665781.1:173631-177978 GCF_000517525.1 Limulus polyphemus | reverse complement strand
CTGTTAGTAACCACACTTGTACTTAACAAGACACACCCAACTAGTTAACACAAAGCATCATACTCTAAACTGTTAGTAACCACACTTGTACTTAACAAGACACACCCAACTAGTTAACACAAAGCATCATACTCTAAACTGTTAGTAACCACACTTGTACTTAACAAGACACATCCATCTAGTTAACACAAAGCATCATACTCTTAGTCATATGCCGTGTTGGGAGTGTTTTGTTAAATACACGTGTGATTACTAACAGTTCAGAGTATGATGCCTTGTGTTAACTGATTGGGTGTGTCTTGTCAAGTACGACTGTGGTTACTAACAGTTCGGAGTATGATGCCTTGTGTTAACTAGTTGGGTGTGTCTTGTTAAGTACAAGTGTGGTTACTAACAGTTTAGAGTATGATGCTTTGTGTTAACTGATTGGGTGTGTCTTGTCAAGTACGAGTGTGGTTACTAACAGTTCAGAGTATGATGCCTTGTGTTAACTAGTTGGGTGTGTCTTGTTATGTACAAGTGTGGTTACTAACAGTTTAGAGTATGATGCTTTGTGTTAACTAGATGGACGTGTCTTGTTAAGTACAAGTGTGGTTACTAACAGTTTCTCAGTTATTAGTTATTGTGTGCAGCACACTTAACAAAATGACACAACAACTAAGAAATATAAGTGTGATAATTACGAACAAATATTCAACGTAAAATTACGTGTGTGTGTTCTGAAGTCACATTGAACATGATATTACATACAAATAAGTAACTCGTGTGTGTGTATTTAATATAAAGTCACATTCAACATGATATTACATACTAATAGGCAACTCGTGTGTGTATTTAATATGAAGTCACATCCAAAATAACGTAAAATTCGTCTAACTAAAACAACTATATATATTGCTTACACTTAGAAATATTTATCAGGAGGTTTCTCTTAAATAATTATCATATACGTATTTAACATAAGGACACGCTCATCTAATAAGCGCAAATGTATTTCTTAACGTACAGCTACTTAATACGAGATTACATATAACTAGCTAACACAAATGTGTTATTTACCTACAGTTGTTTCTCAATTAGTTAACGCATGCGTATTTCACAATAATCATACTTTATTAGTTAATTAAAAGTATTTTATCTTATAAACAAGTGTTAAAACGAGGCCAGCCTAAAGCTTCATTCTAATTAATTATAAGATTGTTAATCACGAGATAAGTAGTTATTGATAAAACTGTTAATTATCACATAAGAATAAATGATAATAGTTGTTATTACCGCACAAGTAGTTAGCACTAGAATTATTGATCAACACACCAATAACTAGCACTCGGATTGTTAATCACCGTTTAAACAAGTAATTAACACTAACACAGTTAAGCTTAACACATAGACTTTTAATCACCATATAAAACTTCATCATTAGTGTATTAACACTAACAATGTTGATCATCGTACAAATAATTAACATGAAGTTTATTAATCATCAGTAGTTAAGTCTGAAGACTATTATTCACAACTTAAGTAATTATGTGCTACAAGAGAAACCGTTTCGGTAGCACGGTAAGAAAAATGTCGAGACAGTGTCGCACATGAGTGGTTGTAGTCGCAGAATGGCGTGTTGTAGTTGCAGGATGAAACGTCATTTGGATAGAATAGAAGGACGAGTTGTTTGAAAATAAAAGAAAAACTCGTTTTGAAATGATCGATACAACTGTACGACCGTATTATTCTCCATGACACTTGTAATTAATTGGATGAAAGACCTGCATCTGAAGAGTAGTATTAACAAAGACAAATTAAATAAGAAAAGTCTAACTTGGTATGTTAAGTTTCAAATCGATATTCTTTATGAATCAAACAGATGAGATTTTAGATTAGCTATACAAAAAAAAAACACTTATTAATCTCTTCATAACTGCATGTTTTGGAAATTTTTAGCTAGTAAAAAAAAAATCTGTTTGAAAATCAATGCACCGATTTGTACTTATTTTTCCAACCTGTTATTGCTACATAGATTGTATTTGTATTCGACTACGTTCAGATTAGGCAAAAATAATATTGTGTTTCAGGGTCAGAATGCAACAAATCTTATGCGTGGATTCATATTCTCAACTGAATAATTTCTGCTCACTATAAAAATCCATATGCATTTATCAATTTCGTCAAAGTTTAATTTCACGAACGTAGTGATGATCTTATGTTTCACTCTTCGTCTTTTTAAACAATAGAATATTAGTGATTTTAGATGAAGATAATATCAGAGTGCAGAATATTTGAAGAATCAATGAACACTTTTTAAAACATATAATAGTTACAGTAGCGTCATTTAGGGATAGGCTTGGTATGCTGACTGAGAATGATTTGTTTGTTTGTTTGAATTTATGCACAAAGCTACACAATGGGCTATCTGTGATCTGCCCACCACGGGTATCGAAACCGGGTTTCTAGCGTTGTAAGTCCGCAGACATACCGCTGTGCCATTGGGGAGCGACTGAGAATGAAAGAAAGCATACTGAAGCGTTGTGACAATTTTTAAAACACAATTTTCTAAGAGTAAACTTTTCCGTCTAAAACTTATTACTCTCAGTACGTATCTGCTGACATTTAGTTTCCATAAGATAAAAACTTGTTTAAGATCTAAGCATTTTAAATATGTGATATTTCTTTATAATCATTTTGCATACATAATTGATATTGTTGATATATTTTGATTAAGTTACAGCTAATGGTGATAAATAAGCTGTTCATTAAGGAACTGCTGTATCAGTTATTACAATTATTTAAAAACTTATACATGGCGTAATTCATAAAAATAGCGTATCGAAGTCCACCATCTTTTGTGTTGTTTAAATAGAGGGCGCTAATCACATAGCAATAAAATAAATTCAATGCATTTGATTGTTGTAGTTGGAAATTGCTTAACACCAATAAAATATTCCTAATTAATACTATACTTTCACACGACTTTCTCACTACTGTGGAAACAAAGTGAAACCTGCATTGATTGCGTTCTTTATTGCGATGTTGCATAACCTTAAACATTCTTTATTGCGATGTTGCTTAGCCTTAAACATTCTTTATTGCGATGTTGCTTAGCCTTAAACATTCTTTATTTATATGTTTGTGCTTGCCATAAGTTATTCCAAGGCTTCTAAAAAATCAACAGAAAAGCTTAAAAGAAGAATGGCTTTAAGATGGAGTGTCGAAACGATTTGCTAGTGTGTATATACATTTTGAATAAATATATGTGGTTTTACTCATCGTATCTAAGCGCATATCTGTATTTATTCAAACAGATAAACACAGTCATCTGAATGTAATACGCTATCAATTTGTAAAGTATTATTTAACGTGAATTTGAGCATATTTCAATTTATTGTATACAATTGATACACATACCCCTGGACTATAGTATATACATATTTTTGTGACGGATTAACATACCCGCAAACAAAATGTTTGAAATAAGTAAAAAAGAAAATCCTGTACACCTTAACAATCTTTAAAACATCAAATTATTCCAGATAAGTGTATACAATTGTCCCGAGGAACCCCCCCCCCCTTATGATTTAAGTGAGTCTTGAAATTTGCATTTTAAATAAGGCTGGCTTTGATTTAACTTTTATCTTGGTAATCTACGTGTATGTCTCTCTCGGGTCGGAGCTTCGCCTAAATCCCTAGGCGGCACACCGGCGAAAAACTTTCGGTTTAGTTCCAGATTCCTCCGGAGATAACAGCGGCTTGTCAAGCGTTGGACTGATGTCGACTTTCCGAGGAATGGCAGCGTCACTGACATAGA
Organism: Limulus polyphemus; assembly: GCF_000517525.1. Classification (NCBI taxonomy): domain Eukaryota; kingdom Metazoa; phylum Arthropoda; class Merostomata; order Xiphosura; family Limulidae; genus Limulus; species Limulus polyphemus. Next base: position 174,179 of record NW_013665781.1, on the reverse strand, counting down.
AGGTTGTACACTTATTCCGTTCCTTGTTTTAAGCATTAAATAATTAATTGTTTAGTCTAACAGGCAAATCCCCTGCTGTGAGAGACACAGAGGAGGCTTACAGCTGTGTCAACATGTCATGTCCTTTATTTCTTTCTACAGAGCTTTCTGCATGACATTGTTTTATATTTAAGAAGTGAAAAGCAATATTAACAAAAGTCTTTGCAACTTTCGATGAAATGATGATGATACAAAAAATAAACGTTCCAGGTATTGAGACTTACAATGCTACAATAAACTCAGTCAGCTATAACGAGTTTACTATGAAGAAATTGCAATGAATTTTCACGCGTTTTTAATTTTTGTTAGTGACTCCTAGAACAATGTTTGGCACGTCTTTATTAACCTTGGTTTTCTATACGTACGCTTTTAGTAATATACCGTGACTAGTTATAAAACTAAAAATTCTACCAGACCATTTCAAACGCTTTCCGCCTTAAGTGACTGCTAACTTGTATCCCTATTGTTACACAGGCCTGCGAACTTAAACTTCATAAAAGTTGATTTGG
>NW_013665781.1:141432-173374 GCF_000517525.1 Limulus polyphemus | reverse complement strand
ATTTGTGCGTGTGTGAAATCTACGTCTTTTAGTCTCAAACTACGTGTTGTGGTCTTTTTTTACTTATTGCGTTATGACGTTTTGTGAAAATTCTGTACGTGATGGAGAAAAATGGATACCATTTTCGGATTCAGCGTACAGGAATTACTGTAGAACATGCAAAAATGTCAAGACAATAAAACCATCGCAGGCCTGTGTTATTAATTAGCGAACTCGTATCCTTAGTATTTATTAATGTACTTGATTATTTATAATACTAAACGTTCCACGAGATCTAACTATCTCAAAAATTTATCACCAAAAGTGACTACTAACTTCTAATCCCTCAGATTACTTTTAATATACAACTGAAATTAACATTTTTATCAAGTTTTTTTTTTACTGTTACACGTTTTAATAAGAACTCATTGCACTCAGTTACTGATGGGTGATTTGTGTTTCTAAATTTCATCTACTGATATGTTATACTCTCTAATTGTTGGCAGAATATTATCAAATACTTATATTTGGGGTAACGCTGATTGAACATCATATATACTTTCAATTGAATACTGAAAGTATAAGTACATTTTCATGATTATTTAATTATATGTTTCTAAGCTTAATTAACCAAGAGCTTCTTTACGTCTGTTCTATGGTACCACTGTGTCTTTTTCTTTTTTATCTGTTGTGCCAGAATAACTATGCTATTGCTAATTTTGTAATATCAGTTTTAACTTGTAACTAACTACTGACAGCTTTTTTATACTGACATGAGTCCTGACCTTGATATGTTATTATACCAGAAGTTCCTAACCTTGATATGCTGTTGTATCAGAAGTTTCTGACCTTGATGTGCTACTATACTAGAAATGTCTGATTATTTTATGCATGCTCTTTTACCAACCATTCCTAATTTTTATACGTTGTTAGAATAACATTTCCTAACTTTGATATGATATTTTACTTACTGTTAAATTGGCCGTCATATACATGCACAAAAAATCAGAAATGGGAGTATATTTTAATAAGGCTTATGAACCAATCTCTATAAAGCGGAGACAATGTGTTATACGATTTCATGCAAAAAAACAACATAACTTTTACTTAAGAATATAGTTATAAAACTGATTTATTTTCATCTTGACTTGAAAAAGAAAAATAATCAGCAAGAAACATAATCACTACGATAACTAGTGCCAGTAGAAGTTCGTATATTTTCAATGAAAACGTTATTCTAAAGCTCTAAGGAGTTGCTAAACAGAGAGAGAATAGTTGGACAGTACACAATGAGATATGTAATAGTGGAGGACGATCAGGTCAGTCAGTTAGTTCTGCGAGAAAAAGAGATTATGGTTTTAGCAGGCTTTTTAACCCAACATTAATCCACCTCTTCTTTCTTTTTTTCTTCCAAAGGATTAAAAAGAATAAGCTCAACCACAATGGCTCTTTATCCGTAAAACGTGTTTATTAATACTAGGAGAGTAAACAAACAAACGAAGAAGCTCTCACGCGAGGCTTAGATTTACCAAGTAAACACACAAATTCCACTTTAAAAACATACAACATGGAGGAACTATTATTTACACTTGGGCGTTACTAAGTTGAATTAAAGGAAGAACTTGAAATATATAAATTAAAGTTTTATTTGCAGATAAAACAAATAATTGTGTTTAAAATATTTTTATTCATTTATTAAAAAACAATAACAACATAAAAACGTTTCGCTACGTTCACCTAGGATCGTCAGGCGGATACATCAACAGCGATGCTATAATATACGTAACGGTTTTGTTCCGTTATTCAAATAACGATTCTAGATTAATATAGCGAAACGTAGTGTTTTTAATATAAAATGAAGTATTACTGATATTTAAGTTAAACAGACTTAGTTGTTTTAGGATATAAGACGTTGTGTTGAACAGTCTTTCTGTAGAATATAGGAACTTTAGATGTTATAATTTATGCTTTATGGTGTTATCTAACATAATGCTAAAAACGGTTGTATATTCCAATTTTTACTCACACATAATCAACTTTTAAGTTAAACTTAGTCCTAGTCCAACTGTACCTGGCATAGTTTTGAGAGATCTATTTTAGAACATAACATTTTCCGATGTTCTGCTTGTAGCATATTTAATCCTAAACAGAGTTGTAAAACATAGTTAATTTTCCAGTGTTTTAGTCTATAAGCACTTTACATAGTGTTAATGAATCCAAACACACCTGACTTAGTGCTGAGGAAAGCTGTTCTGGAACGTAAGAATTTTCGAATGTTTTAGTTCATCGCAACCTGATACAATGTTTATGAGTCTAATTTTTTATAGAACAAAAGAATTTTCCAATGTTGTAATTCATCATGACGTGACATAGTGTTAAATAAGCTTCATTTCATTCGGACCTGAATAGTATTTAGAAGTCCTGTTGTACAACGTAAGGATTTTCCAATGTTGTTGTCCTTCAGCACTTCACGAGGTTCTTTTATTTTACGATTTTCTTATATTATGGTCTAACAATAAATACTTGACGCAGAATCATATGCTGTTGAAGAACACTGGGTTTTCTAGTTTTCTAGTCCAATAATATCTCACATAGTGTCGAAGAGTACTATTGTAAAACGTGATGTTTTCTTGCATTGTAATAAAACAATACCTGATATAGTGTTGAGGAGCGTTGTGTTGTAGTCAAACAATATCTGACATGGTGTAGAGAGTGCTATTGTAAAACGAAGATATTTTCATTGAGGCATCCCATTAGTACGTCACATAATATTGAGAAGTGCTTTTGAGAACGTATTTTCTAAAAAGGTAATCCAACAATTTACTTGGCATCGTATTATAAAGTTTTGAATGGAATATATTGAATTCCATTGTAGTAATTTAACCACGTACTTAATATCAAGTAAATGAGTCCTCAGGTAGTTCATACATAAATCATAAATTTTATTTATGGATTATTTGGTTTCTTCATAAATATACATGAAATATTTTCTTTCTTTATAGATATATATACTGTGGCTCATTTAACAATGCTAGTTTAAGCCTTATGTCATAGGCTCACGTTCTTTAGGTTTGAAAGTTATCCCAACAGTTATATCGTGTTGTTTTTATACTAACTTTTTTTTTTGCATTCACGTGATAAGTATATAGAGAATAATGCGAATACTTAGTTCAAATACGTGTAAATTATTTCCATTCCTATATATAGGATATAACTTTTAGTGTATATGGAGCACACAGTTAGGTATATTGAAACGTTACGATTCGTGTAATGCTAGTTTACTACCTACCCTCAACAGAGCTGTTGAAAATATTGTTTCAGGCAGTTTTTTACTAGCTAATTTTTATGTCAAATGAATATATATCTGAGTGAGTTACTGAATCCTTATTTTTAAAAGAGTGAAATTCAGATAAGGCCAATTAATTGTTCGTGAAACTTGTTGAACAGTCAGAGCCCTTCCTTGTGATAGTGTATTGTAAATGCTTTAAAAAAAGTCGTTATATTCTACAAGAGTAGCTTTACTTTTCCTCTTCTCATGATTTTAATATATATATTCATCGGTAGAATTAATGCGATCAACTTGAAACATCACTATTTAAAGATGTTCTTTTTGCTTTAAATTTTAATATTAGTTTTTTGTTTTTTACACCCTAGCCTTCGACTTCGGTATGGTTAAACTCAATACAGTAAGTTAAGCCTTTCGTGTATAAAGTATGATGGTTTTACTTGCTAATTACTTGACGATCTTACTTGCTAATTACTAAACGATTTTACTTTCTAGTTTCCAGACAATTTTACTTGCCAGTCATTAGATAATTTTACTTGCTAGCCAGTAGACGATTTTGCTTGCAATTATTAGGCTGCTTTACTTACAAGTCGATAGACGATTTTGCTTGCTAATTACTAGACAATCTTGCTTGCTAGTCACTAGACTGCTTTACTTACTAGCCGATAGATGATTTTACTTGCTAATTACTAGACAATCATGGTTGCTATTCACTAGGCGGCTTTACTTACTAGCCGATAGACGATTTTACTTGCTAATTACTAGACGATCTTGCTTGCTACTCACTAAGCGGCTTTACTTACTAGCCGATAGACGATTTTACTTGCTAATTACTAGACGATCTTGCTTGCTACTCACTAAGCGGCTTTACTTACTAGCCGATAGACGATTTTATTTGCTAATTACTAGACGATCTTGCTTGCTAATCACTAGGCGGTTTTATTTACTAGCCGATAGACGATTTTACTTGCTAATTACTAGACAATCTTGCTTGCTAATCACTAAGCGGACTCTACTTACTAGCCGATAGACGATTTTACTTGCTAATTACTAGACGATCTTGCTTGCTAATCACTAGGCGGCTCTACTTACTAGCCGATAGACGATTTTACTTGCTAATTACTAGACAATCTTGCTTGCTAATTACTAGTCGGCTTTACTTACTAGTCGATAAACGATTTTACTTGCTAATATTAGACGATCTTGCTTGCTAATCACTAGGCGGCTTTACTTACTAGTCGATAAACGATTTTACTTGCTAATATTAGACGATCTTGGTTACTAGTCACTATATGATTTTACTTGCTAATTACCAGATAATCTTGCTTGCTAGTCACTAGACTGCTTTATCTATTAGTCAATAAACGGTTTACTTGCTAATTACTAGCCAATATTGCTTACTAGTCACTAGGCGGCTTTACTAACTAGTCGATAGACGGTTTTACTTGCTAATTATTAGACAATCATGCATGCTAGTCACGAGGCGGCTTTACTTACTAGTCGATAGAAGACTTTACTTGCTAATTACTAGACAATCTTGCCTGCTAGTCACGAGGCGGCTTTACTTACTAGTCGATAGAAGACTTTACTTGCTAATTACTAGACGATCTTGCCTGCTAGTCACTAGGCGGCTTTACTTACTAGTCGATAGAACAATTTACTTGCTAATTACTAGACGATCTTGGTTGCTAGTCAATAGACGATTTTACTTACTACATTTTATTTATCAATCACTAGACGATTTTACTTATCGATTTCGAGACAGTTTTATTTACTAGTTATATTAGTCACATGCGGATTATATTTGGTAGTCACTAAACGATTTTATTTGTTAAACATAAGACGATTGTACTTGTTAGTGTCACTAAAATATATTACTTACTAGTCACTAAACATTTAACTTGTAGTCGCTAAATGATTTTATTTGTTAGTCACTAAAAATTCACTTATTAATCATTAAAATGTTTCAATTACTAGTCACTAAACGTTTTACTTTTAGTCACCAAATGATTTTATTTGTTAGTCACTAAATTTTTTCCCGTATTAGTCATTACAGTGTTTCAATTACTAGTCACTAAACATTTAACTTTTAGTCGCTAAATGATTTTATTTGTTAGTCACTAAAATTTTTCATTTTTGGGTCATAACAATGTTTCAATTACTAGTCACTAAATGATTTTACTCGCTCATATGAGAAACAATGTTATAAGACTAAAATTGAATATTCCATCTGCTGTTTACCACTTACCACAAAAATTCTCTTACATAATTTCATATAATACACTTAATCCAGGAAAGAATATAATTTTATAGCATGACATGATGCCATTATCAGACGACACGCAAAAGTAAATTACATTTTTATCTCTAGGTTAGCGTCTTCGTACTATTATAGTTATTATTTAAAGGAATATCTAAGCTAATCAGGTTTAAAATAAACTCGAAATTTAAAGGCTACATCGGTTAGAATACGTTATGCCAATTACCCTCCCAACAAAATAGTTCTCTTGACACCATTTGAAAAACTCTGTTATTCATTTTTTTCAATCCATAAATTGAATCTTGTACCCAGGAGAACGAGAATATTTGACTTTTTGTGGCCTAGTTATGACAGCAAGTAATAAGGTCACAAACACTGAACTATCTGCAGCTTAGATTAAAATATACATATTCGAGCATCGAAATGAAAATCATGGTGGCAAAAATTCTAAAACAAACTCTTCCGTGAATGATATATTTCAAAAATCAGGAATCGACTGTCTGACTATGTATATGATTACTAAAGTGAAACTTTACGTGATAGTACAAATTAATACGGTTGATATATTCCATTTGTACAGAAAGTTACGAGATTCTATGAAAAAGTAAAATTATATCATGTACGTCGTAGACGGTGGTAGTTTGTTTTAAGTTAAAGACGATAACTGTAAAATTAACCATACCCTTACCTATAGAATTGAGTCTAAGATATGTATTCTAAATATACGAAATTCTGTGCGATTAGAAGAAACAAAATTTCCTGGTGAACTTAACCTTATCCCAGATCATGAATCATGTTCATGAACGAAAATGAAGAAGGTTTATTTTGGGTGAACCTTACAGATTACCGGATTGTTTCCTTTGCTGAGTCAGAATGATATCATATTGCTTACTTTAAGAATATTATGGAGTAATCTACCAGAAAAAGTTCGAGAATTAAGCAGCTTTATGTATAATTTGTGACTTATTGTGCTTAGCTCTTCAAAAATGTTGTCTCGCGTGGCTTTTTACAAGAAAACGCGACAAAGGTAAAAAGATCGTAGCCTTCATCGTGCTTCAGCATACTAGCTCTTCAATTCCTCCCTCTTGGTGCTGACCCCTCGGTTGTTTCTGTCTCAGTGTCCCTCTTTTCTCCACCTGTACAACTTTTCATTATAGCCCTGGACCGAGCAGGGACCGCTATTCACTATACCAAAAAAGGTTAGATTTCTTGGTCCCAAGTGTAAACATTGGTTACTATTTTCATGCTAATTTGAGAGGGGGCTCAAATGGTGTTTTAACAAAAGAATAGCAGCCTACAATTTTCACCGTAGTTGAAAAGGCGTTGTATAGAAAGCTCCTTGTCCCTGTCAACCTTCTCTTCAGAGACGCCGCTTTACTGTTCTCTGTGCTGTCACAAGTTCTTTTCTTGGGTTAAAAACGAGCATTTTTCTATATTTTATAAGCTGCCATCCATAATTTAACATGCGTGCCAACTTTGAAACATCTGACAAGGTATGTACATTTACATAGGTAGTGCAAGTTCTCGAGAAAATATATATATATATATATATATATATATCATTTGACAGTTTTTGTTGTACGGAACCTATATTTAGTTGTTGATAATATTTATACAAAGAAATACCAAAAATATCAGCATTTAAAAAGTACTAGAATTTTTTTAAACATTCTAAAACAAAAAAAGGCGTGAAACCATGCTTAAGTAGAGATAAGAAGTATTGATATACTGAAGATACACCTAAAAAAATGATGTACAATCACATCTTTTATATGGGTTATATGTACATGTACTCTGCCTACAGCAGGTATAGAAATTCAATTTTTAGCGCCATAAGCCCTCAGACTTACTTCTGAGCCACCAGGGGGCAAGGTGTTAATACTGAAATTAAGCACAAAGCTACACACAAGGGCCATCTGTGTTCTGCCCGCCACGGGTATCGAAACCCGGTTTCTAGCGGTATAAGTCCGCAGACTTTCCGTTTACTAAGAGTGTAATTATTATGTAACTCAGTAACGACATTTTCATTAATGTTAAAACGTTTTATTTGTCTATGATAAAATAACTTTACTGCTCGTTTATCTAACTAAAAATGTCTAAATATTGCTAAAGCAAAATGTCAAAATAGCTAAGCAACTTAGTTAGTCACCAAAAATTTCGCAAGTTTTGCTCATTTCGGATATTTTATAAATAATGCGGATGTTTAGTATACTTATCTAAAGAAAAGTTACATTATGTGTGAGTTAAACAAAGTTAAGTTTGAAAATGATGAATTTTATACTGTTCAGTATCTGTCATTTTAATTTATACAAAATACTCAGACTATTTTTAAATACTGTAGCGAGTGGGGACAAGTCCTCCCTCTGGTGGCAAAAGAACGATCCTTTTATATCACATGACTAAATTCGCCCTGAGGACCTATCTTTATTGTTCAAATGTTCCAGTAAATGATAGATTTTTTACCTTCAAAATATCATAAAATTGAGTGCAATGATAAGGAAAAACTGGACATTGGGCAAAATATTACAGGGCAGGAAAGTCTAGGCATAAATCATACTTCAACTTAAGTTGTACGATTCATGAAATACTTAGTTCGACAAGAGTAACGAGGTGAACCGGTAAGTTACTCAACTGTATAACGTCAAGTACTGAAATCCCCCACAGACAGTAAAGAGTTACATTTTAATACGATCCTTTTGTTTAGTTGTTCAAATCATTTATGGTAATAAACGGATGTCTTGTTTTGAAGTATATTCCAGTAATGCATCTCTACATTATGGAAAACTTTGGTCAGGAAATTTTGGCCTACCGTGAACAAAAATTAACACTATTGTTTGGATTGGAAAACATAACACTTGGGAGTTAGCAGCCATAATTATTTATTGAAAATATCAGAAATGTTTGTTTTCTGACTCCATTACATTTTCAAGAAATATTATTTTCCTTTTGTTACTTTCTTTTTTAGTGTAATTAATTATGCATTATTTAATATAACTGTCCAGAAAATACGTTCCATGTAGAAACGATGCCAATTAATGTAACTTTTTTTTATCAATGGCAAATAAAGTTGTTGACCTTGAGAATAAACTTTATTTTCGTTGAGTGTTTCAATGCTAAATAAAGCCAGTCAAGGTAATTATTGGCTTTTTGTTAATCAATGTTTTAATAGCTAAACAATTTTAAATTTATTTAAAACGTTATTACAAACCACTACAATACTACGTGTTTGTCACTCACCTTATTTCTGAAATTTTACTGTGTCACAGTTTCTGGGAAGGTTACTAACATATATTGTTATTGATGTATAAAATTTTACCTATGGTTATAACACAGAAATAAAACAAAACACCTAGTTTTGGGGTTTTTAATTAAGTTTTTTACAAAAACTATAGTATAAAGCTAAGAACATTTTTCACTAAATGCATTTTTTTCACATTGAAATTCACACATAATAATAATAATATTTTATTATTTATACTTTTTGATGTATATTAAGTGATCGTTCAAACAATAACTGTTAATCAAACTATTCATTCTTGCAACAAACGAAACAATTAGCATCTAGAGACTAAATTGTTTAATTGGATAAAAATATTAAATTATTCGAAGCCTTATTTGGTTTTTACTTTTTTTCTCGTAAGATATTTTTGTTATTGTTATAATCACATACACGTACACGTACGTAATCAGTCTAAGCTTGGTTTTCCAAAGTCCTAAGTTTGTATTGATGTAAACGAATGTGGATCCAGTCTGATGTAAAAAGTGGCTTCGCAAGTCTCTGTTATCGCCACAATCACAGCCTGTTTAACATATCACGCATTTACTGCTGATATAATTTTATTACAAGTTAAGAATGTGAATGGTTATAAGGGTTAATAACTAACAAAGATAATTATTTGTACAATATTTTTAATAATTTATAAATTTCTTCTAGGAGTGTGTTCAAGAATATGGACAAGAATCAAATTCAATGCGGAACGTTATAAGTTTGGAACGTATGTCGTTTGCATTATCTCTTATTTTGTTTTATATAATACGTATATCAATTGTTGACTCTCTATACTATATAATGTATAATGTTTCTATATAGTTCTATCATTTATTTATTTATTGGTGTAATTAGTACATACTTAACCAGTTTCTACACTTCTATTCGTCTGCCTATTTATTTATCTATGTATATTATATGAGCTAAGATGAAACGATTATTGAATTGTTGAAAAAGTATTTGATGTATAACTAGCTGTAAAACAACAAATAAGAACTGGATTAAATAGTAGACAAACTATACAAGCAAACTGTTGTTTTACTTCACAAACACACAAGAAAACAACAACAACTAAGGAACCTATGTGATATCACTATCGAGAAGACAGTCCGTTCGGCGCCCTGTTTAACAGCAGCTACCTTTTACGTTGAACAAATAGATTGTGTTATCAATTGCCAGGTTAACAAACGAACAAGAAATAAAAGTGGACAGCAACAAAGAATTGTGCATAAACTGTACTAATTTTATGTATCAATCTTGCTAAGCACATCCTCTGGATTGTAGTGGATCATAACAGAACCAGCAGTTGCTTCTTTCCTTTTTTTTAGCCAGTTTCACCTGATGACAGACGAGCGGGTGAACCCAGGAAAACGACCGTAGGATGTCTGTCTACAATCCCTCCCGGGTTCAAAGACAGTCGAAACCGCGCCGATGACCTTAGAAGCCAAAGCATTCTTGTGAATTCACGGTGCAAGGTGGATTTTTTGTATATATGTTTGATATCTTGACAGACAAGACTCTGTGCTTCGTGACTTAAATAGTCGAGTGAATACTGTCCAGGTACACAAGGCTGTTAACTGAGATTTTTCTAAATAATGTTTATGCATTAAATATAAAAATTCGCAAAATATATTGATAAAAATATTTAATAAAAAAGGTAACAAAAAATATCCATCAATTACTTTTAATAATGTTACTATCACTTTGGCTCATGAAATTAACACCAAAGTGAAACAAAAAATCTTACTTACTTTAACCATACTTTTACGGAACCGTAATGTCGAACGTCCACTACAGCACAAGAGGCTCAAGCCCACGCTGTGGGTGGGGAAGTCAGGGCTATGATTGGCTGACAACTGATAGAGTAGGCGCGCTCCTCCACTATCAAATGACTATTATGTGACCACGGGAGTCTAGTGTTCCCAACTGTAGTAAATGATCAATAACTTCACTATTAACAAGAGTTAAGTTAGAGTTAAACAACTTAGAGACTTCCCATTAGACCTAGTATTTAGACAGAACACAATTTTTTTTTTTCAGGCTAGGAGATTTTATCATTCTAGAGTCATTCCTTCAACACAGCTTGTTGCACGAGATAGGAAAGCCTTCCACTATTGATAAACGTTCAATTGGACATCAGCTAGTTATTTCAAAATATAAGCTTGAAGTTCCAGTTTTGCCCAAAACTTTCGATCTTCAATAAGAGCAGCACATCCAGTACACACTGAGAAACTGACTTAGCGATCCCTCTTCCTCAAAAAGCCTGTGACTACTGAATCAGTCCTCATCGACGGACTAGCTCTTCTGATCCAGGTAAGCCGCTTAACGCCCAAATCCTCAGCTTCTTTAAATTGCTTCAAATTACGACAGCAGCTCATAAATTAACTACTACGAATATCAATCACTAGGTTTTAGAGTTTACACCGACGTATTTAATTTTGTACAAGAAGCTTGATACGATGTATCTTAAGGTTTTTAGATATATAACTGGCTTTCTTTTAAACTCTCTCTCTCTGTAAATATATATATAGAGAGAGAAAGAGAGAGATTTTTCATTACGGTATCTTTATTTTTCTACTCCTTCATTATATCTGCTTAATATTTAAACGTAAAATTAGAATTTACATTTCAATGTTGCCTCTTCTAAAGCTTGCATTAAGCCTAATTTCCTGTAGTTTTTCTTATGCTTCTCAAATGACTTGTTTGGGTGGATATTGGGAAATTGGTTGACACTTGAAAAGAGTAGTTAAAAGTAGAACAAAATATAAAAATACAAATAGTCTTTTGACATTCGAAATACAAGTGAAATAGAAACTAAGATTAAGAATAGGAGCTTCCAACATGTATGTTCTACTGTCTTTCAACCTTTACTGGTGTAGCTCAGCAAGTAATCAAACTTACAGGGCAAAACAACAACTAATCTTCAAGAATTATAAATTGATTCTGGGTGACTCAATACACATGCAAATATAACTTTTTTATTATTATCATATCAGCACTATGAATTATAAGTAATTTGTAAAACAAATATTTCCTGTTTCCTTTAACTTTTTAAAGTTGTTTAACGTTTTTGAAACATATGATTTATACTTTTATGAAAGAAAAAGTTCTTCATTCTCTTTTTCTGTACTTTTTATTGTAACTCTACATTATTTAGTTTCCATTTAAAAACAGTTTACCACATATTTCGACTTTTTTAGTAAGCTGTTTACGTATTATCATGAATATGTGATTTATTCCTTAGAAGTAAACGGTTTCCGTTCCTGATTTATATGTCATTTTCTATTAACTTATGTTCGTTTAAGTGTTGCTGTTAATCACTGGATCTATTAGCTTATGTTCCTTTAAATTTTGCTGTTAATCACTGAAAGTTTTTAACGGTCGTTAAAATGTTATGAATATAGTATTCATTTTGATTTCAATTATCAACTGATGACCAGCACCAGAAAATAAATGAATTTAAATTACCTTAAGCTGTAAATTTCTTGACAGTTTGGAATTGACTCACATTTTTAAAGTTCAATGGCTCCATTTCTTCTAGAAATTATCATTATCCCGCTAATCGTTGTACAGCAATATTTATTTTAGACACTTATATATATTTTTATATACACAAACATATGCATTTAAAAATAGTTTTGCAAATGACAGAGAGTTACTTGAAAAATATATTCAGCAATGGCAGGTTGATGAATTCTTGACAATTTTATATCTTACCTGGAATCAAACAAAAAAAATTCACTTGAATTTCTAGCAGAAATATTATGCTGATGAATTATTGTCTTTTTTATGCCGTTATTTTTAACTCGTCCTCAGTTTCATACTCTGTATATCATTACAATAATGGTGATATTTTACGAGATTAATTACGTGTTTACTCTTTTTATTTGTACTTTTCTACCGTCTTTCATTAGGAGCAAGAAACACATTAAAAATGCTTTAGGCTTCTGTACTGAGAAGTTGTAATTCTCCTCGAAGACAAGAAACCACTTATATATATTTACATATATACATATTGCTAACCGTCATTACATAAATGATTTGTCCAAACGAGTTGCATTGACTTCCCTGAGGTGTAATTATATTGAAACCTTTTAACTTGGCGAGTGTATTTTGTCGACTATGATTAGCTTTACCCATTGTTCAATTTCAACTAAGTTTTTGATACGTTAATTGCAGAAGTTATACCACTAATAATCTTGCAAACTCTACGGTATAAGCTCAGGTCTAAGTACCTCAGCACATACAGCTTTTATGTGACTATTAACAAACAAGAGTGGTAAGCCAGAAACTGAAGTATAATCAAGTTAAGTTTCTTTATTATGATATCAAAATCACTCGCACATACACACAGTTCGGTAACAAACAACAATGCATTCTTTGACTACGAAAAGCCAATATATCTTACAGTTCCCTTCACACATAAACATATACCTTACGGTTTCCTTCACATAGATACATATATGTTACAGTTCCATTCACATATAAGCATATTTCTTACGGTTTCTTTCACACATAAATATATATCTTCGGTTTCCTTCATAGAGATACATATATCTCACTGCTTTCTTTACACAGATACACATATCTCACTGCTCTCTCCACATAGATACATATATATCTTACAGTTCCCTTCACACAGATACATATATCTCACTGCTCACTTCACATAGATACACATATCTTACAGTTCCCTTCACACAGATACATATATCTCACTGCTTTCTTCACATAGATACATATATCTTACTGCTCCCTACACACAGATACATATATCTCATTGCTCTCTCCACATAGATACATATATATCTTACAGTTCCCTTCACACAGATACATATATCTCACTGCTCCCTTCACATAGATACATATATCTTACAGTTCCCTTCACACAGATACATATATCTCACTGCTTTCTTCACATAGATACATATATCTCACTGCTTTCTTCACATAGATACATATATCTTACTGCTCCCTTCACACAGATACATATATCTCACTGCTCTCTCCACATAGATACATATATATCTTACAGTTCCCTTCACACAGATACATATATCTCACTGCTTTCTTCACATAGATACATATATCTTACTGCTCCCTTCACACAGATACATATATCTTACAGTTCCCTTCACACAGATACGCATATCTTACTGCTCTCTTTACACAGATACATATATCTTACTGCTCCCTTCACACAGATACATATATCTTACTGCTCTCTTCACATAGATACATATATCTTACTGCTCCCTTCACACAGATACATATATCTTACTGCTCTCTTCACATAGATACATATATCTTACTGCTCCCTTCACACAGATATATATATATCTTACTGCTCTCTTCACACAGATACATATATCTTACTGCTCTCTTTACACAGATATATATATATATATATTGCAGTTCTCTTCACTCAGATACGCATATCTCTCGAAAAAGTTTTGTTAAAAGTTCTTCCAATCAAATGCATGAAAAAAAAAGTCCAAGTCTGCAATGAAATCTGTCGGAAGTACTTAACCGGTTTCATGACGTGAGGGTCACTCTCCAGGTATGAACTCTGAATGTTGGAGTTGTTGGTCTCTTTTTTTCACGTTCATAAACATCTGTTGTAAATCCCGAAACAGAAGCTATTTCGTAAGTAAATACACTCAGATAACATTAGAATTTTAATTTCATGCAAATATTTAGGTTTCGCTAAAACTAAGATTAATTAAAATTTAAAACAAAGAAAGTTTTGAACTTTTTAGGAGTATATCTAATTGCATAGCAGTAGCAATTAGGTTGCTAATTAAAAATAAAATTAACTGAAGTGTGTAACTGTTATAGGTGTTAACTAATAGTCGTAGTTAACGTACGGAGGATATTAAAACTAGTTTGTCTAAGCTTGATTTAGGCCTAGCCGTGAGGTGCAATCTGTGAATTTCCAAAATCTATAAACATATTTCTTATTCAGACGTCTAAACAGAGTTGATCATATATTTCAATATAGAAAAATGTTTTTAATTATGCATAAATAAATAAATATATATATATATATTATGATTTTAAAACTTGAAGTTTTACTTCAGTACAGAATATTTCACAAATATTAACTACTTTGTAATGTTTCACAAGAAACTGCCAATGTAAAACATAGCTTTTTAAAGGATATATTATTAATATAATAGATACAAATATATATGTGGGTGACTGATGTCCATTCTTTTTGAAGGTTATGTAAAGATGCTAAGAAAGTGTGTCGAACCTTTCTTCTATACGTGGTGGGAATTTAGGTTAATATATATTTCATTCCCCGAAGGGGAATGAAATATAACCAGGGGCGGTCAGAAAGTGTGTCGAAACGTTTGTTGAAATATATATATATATACGTAGATTATTTTTTTCGGGAGTATATCGTATTCAAGTGTTAAACTAAAGCTTATGATGTAAGCTTTTTTTTCGGTAATAACACATAGAAATGAGGGGTTACTATCTTAATATTGTTATGATATGCGTGTAAGTTTCCAGTCTCCTAGTATACATCATTTTTTACATAAAGTAGAATTCAAAACGTTGGTCTTTTGTGCCCTCAGAGATATTTCGTCAGTGCTAGAAAGCAGGGAGCGTTATAAACTTGTACGTTTCTTGTTTTAGATAACGTCAACGGTCCTCTCACCCTATCAACCTTCTGTTTCTCACGTGCTTACCGCTGTAATTTTAAACTCGGGAAACACTTAGAACCTAGGACTGATGGGAGAGATCGACACAATAGCATCAGGGCCGAGTGGCAGACAAGAGAGTTAGTTATTTTGTGTCACTGCTGTGACTACTAAGCAATGAACATAACCCGAGCTCTGTGCCCCGAGGACGTTTCACTGGGGTGCCGGCCTCGCCCTGGGGGCATCCACGTGATTCTTCCCTCGGTCACACTGTAACAGACGCTAGTGGTTGACACGTCTGGTTGAGTGTCTTCCATCCTTTGGAAAGTTATCAAGTAGAGACACCTAGAATGTGGGACAAAATATTTACTAGAATATATAACTTACTAACCAAATAAATGGTTAAGCCATATTTTAATATTTTAAACTTTTATCTTGAAAATACTAATAAAGCTTTTCGAAACGATGTTTATTTTTATAATTTCCATACACACACATATCGGCTTGTAGCATTTATTACATCAAATATGAAAACAAGACACCAAATCTTTCATTTTACATGAAAAAAAAGAAGAAGAACATGAAAAAGTATTTCTGTAACTTTTGCTCTGTCAACAAATCCACTATAATAAGCCTAGAAATCAACCGTTTTTACACTAAATGAATTCACTCTTCCTTCATACATGTCTTCTGATTTGAAACAAAGTTTTGTGCAGTGTTTACAACAGAAAAGTGCTGATGGATTTTCACTTACGTGTGTCATAGCCACGTGAATGTTTTCTGATCAACAACAACAAAAAATATGTTAAGTTTCCTTCTTTTTGTTTCTACCAGTAGTGATAGGTGTTCTATGATTTAGCCAGTGCATTCATGATGAAGCAAAGATGAAAATGGATGCCAAAATGCGGAGCGAAGTTTTGTGACGGCAACGGAACGCCAACTATGGAACACTAAGTAATGCCCAGACCGCATTTTCGTTATTAAACCACCAATTGCTTCCTGTATCTCTAGGAGAACTGATGTTATTCTTCCCTTAGAATTTCATTAGCGCTTCCTTATGACATCACTAGTTTATTTTTAACCGAAACATTTTACATAATTTTATTGCACTTATTTTGATTGAAATACTTATTGAATGTGTTAGACCAAAGTTGACTCAAATAATTTTGTACTATGCCTACCGGATAACGTTAGCTGTAAGCTCCAACGACTAAACAACTATCAAATCATATAAAACAGTGTGTTTCACAAAGATAATTCGGCTGAATTAAACTGTTCGTCTTTTGGTAAACCAAAAACTGTTTAGGTCTCTGTATCCAAAATGTTCCTTGTTGTTATTTTTTTTTAGTTTTTTGTTTCAATTTGTTATGTCACGCACAGGCATCAAGAATAATCTTCTCATACTCATATATGTTCACTTGCACATTGCCTAACGAAGTCGTGAGCGTATGTGTAGTTATATAGTTACGAAATCTGTCTGTGCGCTGTTAAAAAAGTTCGAACGTTGAATACATTAAATCAAAACAATTTTGAGACTCGCCACATCGTTACAGCTCAGATAGCCACGTCAGGTCATACTCTTTCTAACGATTCTGCATCATTACAATAGCCTCGCAGTGTAGTTTTCATCGCAAAAAGCTCCGTCATAAAACTGTCATGTCCAAAGCACAATGTTCCTCTCTGCTTTCTTTACACAATCCGTTTAGTATATCAAGACGACAGTTTCCCAGTGCCTTTTTTCAACAGTTCAGTCGGACAGAAATCCATAGCGTTGCGTCTGATGATCTGGCTGATATGATGTCTTCGCATAAAATAGCATTCTCCAGCTGCTGGAGGTATGCTATGGTTGAACGGATATGCCATGGAAGTATCTAGTGTGCATGAAGATTACGTTGCGTACTGTTTCCTGAGGTAAATGAAGAGCATTTGCCACCGACCTTTGGATTTTTGCCTGTTACAGGATACTGCACTTACTTAATATGGCTTAGTATGGTACGATTTGTTCAGATCCATTTCTGGACAGTCCTGGTGCTCCAAGTTGATCCATATTATTTTTTTTTCCAATCTCATTAAATACAAGAAATATCCTCGTCTTAGGATTTCTAAGTCCTTGATCTGCACACATGTTTAGGAGCTGGGTGTATGTATATTCTGCGTTGAAAAGGGATGTTGCATACCCTTCACAAAAGCAATCAATTTTTGGTAGCATCACATGACCTACGTAACGCCATGCAAATCAAAATATAGTTCTGATACATTATGTTCCTCTGCGACTATGTATCAGTTGGGACTTTTTATGAGACTTGCTGTTTAGCATATTTCAAGTTGTTTTAATAGAACTGACTCAATCTTCAGTAGTACTAGTGCAAGAATGCTCAGAGCTTAGATTAAAGAAACCTAGGGTGGTCCAAAAATTATTTGCCGCACAGTACTATACTAACTTATTTCTATTTTCACCCGTTTCAGAGTAATTAAAAAGCATATGTCAACAATACATAATAATGACTATCGAAGTTTGGTACTAATAATCGTATTGTTCATTCCACCAAATAACTTCACTTTATAAATAGTGTAAATTGGGAAAAATTATCCATAAAATCAATCTGTAATAAATCCATATTTTGCAAAGTGTACAAAGATATTTGATTTCTCACCCCATAAGCTACAATGTGTTAGCATCTGGGCCATAAATTGTTACCATAAAATGTTAACAATAAGTTTAATACTTTGGAATGCAATGCCTGGAAAGACAAGAGTGTTTCTCAATTGTGAATCTTTAAAATTATAATTATGTGATGCTTAAAATAAAAAGTAACAAGTCAAACATGAGTGAAAATGATCAAACGAAAGCGTTTTAGTTATTTGAAACTCCAAAAGTTGATAATGAGAATGTTTCTTCACTTAGGCATGCTCTTAACTTCAAAGTAGGAAAATTTGGGAACGAGAATATTTCGTTATTTGCGATATTTATTTTGTTTTTCAAACTATGGGTTTGCCCCTGTTTTTTGTTCAAATAGGCTTAATCTTGCAATTATACCCATACGTGATCATAGATAATCAGTATATTGTGAGAGTGTTCTTTTACACTGAAACTGTTGTTGAAATATGTTTATGTGTTTGTTATAAAAAGTGTATTTCATTTTGTATGGTTATGTTTGTTAATAAAATTTGATTTATATATTATGAAATAGGGACAACTTGACACTAAGCCTTCCAACTGATTAAACTGTACGATGGAAAGGTGTAACCCTAAATGTATTTCGTGTCATTATATTTTTCTATATGTCATAATCTCATCTTAATGTCTGTGTTTTTACAACAACCTACAGTTTAAATTATTTATTTTACTGACGATTATTGTATTATATTATTCAATAAATCAACGCAGACCTCAGAATATAAACATGTGATACAACACGAACAGTCCCATTTGCTAATATGAGGATAATATGTGTCTTTATCGTTCGTTTAAACAAAGGAAGAAAGCTAGACATTAGAACCAGAATAGACATCTGTCTCTATAAAACAAACTAGGGTACTGTTTCATTAGCAACATCTGTTTCAGTTTGATTAATAAGTGTTGTATCTATAGTTATAGCGTTACTTGAATATTCAAATAGCAAACCATGAAAGAAATGTATCATCATATGCTTATCCACCTATTGCTTAACTGCTGTCAAAGTGCCTCAAAAACACAACCAACCAATACATTCCCCTTCCTCGGTGAATTTATCACATACATACATACTATTTTATACGTACACGTGTTTTAAGACATGTCAGATTAAGAATACACATTTAAATAAGACCTGGTTTATTGAATATATTTATTATACAGACTTCGTGGACAAGTATTTATCCCTGTTTGTGTTGTTTTTTTAACCGTAAATCGCACGATCAGCTGTTTATCTCATGGGTCCTGCCTGTAGCGTAATATAAGTCACAGTATTATTAGTTATCTGTGTAGTGACACGACTTACGTCACGAATTATCTTAACATAAGAAGAAGGAGGAGTCTAAGAACGTGTAAGGCGGAGCATACGCATGTGCAGTTTAATTGTAGATGAATCCTACCGAACCTTATTCAAATACATTGATTCTTTTTGTGCAGTTGTATACACAAGGCACACTAAATCAGATAACAGCCGCCATGTTAAGCGACAATATCATACTTATCTATCTCTATATATTGTCTCTGTGTGTCTGTCAATAGAACCGAGAATATCTTGCTTTTTATTGTAAGTTTTTCAATTTCTTGACTATGACCTCTGTTGTTTTCTGTGGTGCTGAAATTCTTCTAGGCTTTTCTTTTTTATTCATATATTATACTAGCAATATAACAAAAATAAAATTAGCCGTATTTAGAAATAAAAAGACAAATTTCTCATCAGCCAATGGTGTGTAGAAAGGTTCCGGCACAAATTCAATACGGGTTATTCAGGAAGTACATATTATACCGAGCGAGGAATCAAAATATTAATCCTTTAAAACTAAACTTTACATCATCTCACTGAAGTCAAATGTTGGGTAATGAAGTTGGTTTCTGAATTTTACATTTATTAGTCTAGTTTACTGTCTTCTCGGCAGTAAGCTTGCGGGCTTAAATGCGGAGTTTCATAATCGCGGTGGACACAATGCAAATAACCCCTTGTGTAACTTTGCGATTAAAACCAAACAAACCTTTATATGTCGTAATAGAAGTGACTGGAATTGACATACCCGTATCCATCTTTCAACTTTATATGCTTTCAATTATAAGCACATGGTTTTAAATATATACATATATATATATATATGTAAATGCGCTCCCCCAGTGGCACAGCGGTATGTCTGTGGACTTACAACGCTGGAAACCGGGTTTTGATACCCGTGGTGGGCAGATTTTTTTTTGTTCTTGTTTATTTTTGTAATAAGTTGGCAAACAACGATTTATAAACACAGTGACGTGGTTTATTTTGGGGGGACATCTACATGTTTCGACAGTATGTTCTCCCCAAAAATTAAAACATTTCGTTGTGTTTATAAATCGTTGTTTGCCAAATTATTAAAATATCAGAATAATGTGCTTCATCACTTAAATATAAAAGGTATTCGTTCACGTTATGTAACAAACCCGTACTATGGACATTTTTTATGATAAGAGTGTCACCTCACGGAGCCCCATCATAAGTAAGGTTTGTTTGTAAGCGAACAATTATATATTTCGGAGTAAAGATAAACAATGGTGTTAGATTTGTCTGCATGGAAAAATAATGAAGTTCGCCGAAAAAATAACACCAATACTATTAAGTGCTAATGTGTAGTTCATGTATAAAACTAATTGTGGATTATACTTAACATTTCGAGCAAATACATTAAAAAAAATGCATTTTTAACTCAAAGAAAACTTGTGTTAAAGCGATCGTTAAAAGAATTATTTCCACACGTAGGTTCTCAAAGTATATCTTGTACAGAAATTTTAAGACACTTTCTTGCCAGTAGGATATTCTGTAGGTCACTTGTCATAGTGATCTCACTGTGTACAGTTCGGCTTATCTCGCGGACAAATGTTCTTAACGGTTTGTTAGCTCTTGGCTTTGTGTCCAACTTGCTTGTGTTTCATTAGCCACGTTCTCAGAAAACTGATAAGCAAACATCGTTTTCATACGGATCTTTTGGAAGCTTGGTCTTCAAAACTGCAAGATTCATCTGTCAGCATCCTAGTGTAAAAAAGATTTCCATCTAATTTGAAATATAATAAATAAATATTCAATTACTTCGTTTATAATCACAGCTCGAATAGTGAATAGTTACAGTTCAAAGCACGTAATTGGTATGCCTTTTCTTGTGTAAACTGCTTTTTTTACATAAGCTCAGTTTGACTGCTTATAATCAAATAAGTAATAATCTCAATGATGAGCATCTAAAGCGGTCACGTTTGCTAATGAATACCACTTGGACCTTAACTATGACATAGTGTTATCAATTAAAATTCTGGTAAAGTTTTACACTAACTTCATCTTTATATATATATCCACCAACATATGTATGAATGCCGTGTTTCTGTGAGGTTGATTTGTGTCATTGCGTGACTTGTTTAAAAGTTTATTTACACTTTAATGTGCTTTTCTATAGAAAATCACATCAAATAAGCACAACTAATAGATTAGCTACATAACGAAAAGAACTCACGCTATATTCAATATATTTGTTACCTGTGTGACGGTGGAAACACAAGTAGAGTTTATACAAAGTGTTAAAGTGAAACCCAAGTTAAGGGACATCCAATATTTTAACTGCACAAGAGGGAACTTATTAAACCAAGAATTACCGATAAAGTCAACATCGAATTTTTTAAACACATTTGTATAAACCGTTCATGCTTCAATTTACTTATTGGTGCTTGACTTTGTTGGGTACAGGGTCCTAAATAACATATGAATCACACAAAAATTAAGCAAAAATACCACAAAACAAATATTACAACTAATCAAACCAATTACTAGGTCTATCCCTGCTTATTTTACATTGAAAGTGAACTCACACATTTTGTGTTTGTTTTAATATTGAGTATAGTAACAGCAAAAGCATAAAATTATTTAATATGATACAATCTGTGGACTCCACCTGCGAATGTGCAAAAGTAAGTTAAGATCTCAAAGTATTGCTTTAGACAATAAGAAACAGATAAAAAGTAATCAATAGATTAACTAAATTGAGATGTAAACCAGTTAGGATACATTCAGTGTATTAACTGTACATTGAAAAATAACCAGTTAGGGTACATTCAATGTATTGGCTACATGACAATGGGAATCAACTCATAGATCATGACAAACGACAAACAATCTATATTTAGGTAGATTTACCGTATTAACAACGTTACATTGATAAAACAGTAAGGGTACATCCAAGGTTTCATCTCCATGATAGTGGAAATCCAGTTACAGGATACATCTAATGAATAAAATTACATGATGGTGGAACCCCAGTTAAAGTACAGACATTAACTGTCTGATATTAGAAACCCAGTTAAAGTACAGTCATTAACTGTCTGATGGTGGAAACCCAGTTAACGTACAATAATTAACTGCATGATGATGGAAACTCAGTCAAAGTATAATAATTAACTACATGATGGTGGAAACCCAGTTAAAGTATAGTCATTAACTGCATGATGGTGGAAACCCAGTTAAAGTATAGGCATTAACTGCATGATGGTGGAAACCCAGTTAAAGTATAGTCATTAACTGCATGATGGTGGAAACCCAGTTAAATTATAGTCATTAACTGCATGATGGTGGAAACCCAGTTAAAGTATAGTCATTAACTGCATGATGGTGGAAACCCAGTTAATGTATAGTCATTAACTGCTTGATGGTGGAAACCCAGTTAAAGTATAGTCATTAACTGCATGATGGTGGAAACCCAGTTAAAGTATAGTTGTTAACTGCATGATAGTGGAAACCTCGATCCTTGCATGTAATAATTATAACATATGATGGTACTATGGAGTGAGTTAATAGTAAATCTTTACTACAGATTACATGACAATTGATGGATTTTAAAGTTGTTTTTTTATTTTTACATATGATGGTACTAAGGAGTGAGTTAATAGTAAAACTTTACTACAGATTACATGCTAATTTATGGATTTTTAAGTTGTTGTTTTTTATTTTTACATATGATGGTACTAAGGAGTGAGTTAATAGTAAAACTTTACTACAGATTACATGTTAATTTATGGATTTTTAAGTTGTTTTTTTATTTTTACTTATGATGGTACTAAGGAGTGAGTTAATAGTAAATCTTTACTACAGATTACATGACAATTTATGCATGTTTTAGTTATTTTAACACGATTATATTGATTACATAATTTTTATGGCTACGTTTTTCATAATGTCTGAGTATAAATGAGCACTTATTGGATTAAATTTGGTGAAGAGTTTTTTAGTTCAAATACACAATTCTGCGCATATTAACTAAACGAATGGCACAGTGGTATGCCCGCGGACTTACAAAGCTAGAAACCGGATTTCGATACCCGTGATGGGCAGAGCACAGATAGCCCATTTGTGCTTAACTACAAACAGTAATTTGTTCCAAAACTGTGTTTTTCACGTTCATCAAGAATGAGTTGATTTTATTTTGACCAATTATAGGTCAAAGAGTATGACCTCAGGCTGAATGGTGTATTTCTAGTTAAAAGTGCATGTCTCTCTTCGGATTTTGAAATCCTTCTAACTGACTGAAATAAAAGAATTACAGTATTCTTTACATTATCTTTAAAAGAAGGAAAGTGGTGAGTGACGTCATCAGTACTTCTGTTTGACTGAACTTGTTTGAAATATCTCTCCCACATTTCTATGCTTTGACAAATTATCTGAAAATATATTTATTGAAAACATTAATGTAAAATAGTTTTTTAACGAAGTCAGTTTGACTGTTATACACTTTTTTATTTTTAAAATAGGAAATTTTCATTTTTGATCCTAATATTATAGGCGATGAAGCTATAAAGTTATGGCTTTGAGGACTTGTTCAAGTTGAATTTGTATCAGTTGACACTATCATCAAGTTATATCAAACATACAAAAACATGCCTTGAAATATTTACAATGCAAAAGCCTGAGCGAATCGTCGAGTTTGAACATTACATGAATAAAATCAAAAAAGATTATTTAAAAAGTTAGAATTTTAAACTTGTTTGATTTCATGCTTTCATTATAAAGATGACCTTATATAGTATGTTTGAAGAGATTTTGTTTTTAATCAAATGTCAGAAAACTAAGCTGCAACTATATATCAACAATCTGCTGAGGCAAGAAGCTATGCGTATGTGTCACGAAGGCGTTTAGGAACTATGGCGGATGAATACAATGTGGTTATATGACTATATGTGATTACGCTCTTCTTTGACGGCATACCGCTTATCTGTACACCATTAATTTTTCAATCTATACGTCACAGCATCCACAGAGCTACCAGTATTTTATTTTTAATTGTATAAGGTAAGAAAGTAATACATTATAATTGTTTGTAACTTATAATCATATACACCATATTCAGTAATAAAATAAAATATAAAGTAAAACGCATTACGGAGGTCCAGGTTCGAATCCTTTTCGATTTTGATTTGCAGTTCTTTAGAAAAATTAATAACTCAGAACAAACTACACTCCAAACGACATATTGTTCACCCACCTATTGTGTAAAGCATAAACTGCACTCTAAACGACATATTGTTCACCCACGTATTGTGTAAAACACAAACTACACTTCAAACGACATATTGTTCACCCACGTATTGTGTAAAGCACAAACTACACTACATTGTTCACCCACGTATTATGTAAAGCACAAACTACACTGCAAACGGCATATTGTTCACCCACTTATTGTGTAAAGCACAAACTACACTCCAACTGACATACTGTTCACCCAAGTATTGTGTAAAGCACAAACTACACACCAACTGACATATTGTTTACCCACGTATTGTGTAAAGCACAAACTACACTCCAACTGACATACTGTTCACTCAAGTATTGTGTAAAGCACAAACTACACTCCAACTGACATATTGTTTACCCAAGTGTTGTATAAAATCGCTTTTCTTTTTTTAATTGAGTTTGCAATTGTGCAAAACTATAAGCCATAAAAAGTACTTCCTCCTTACTGCCAAATCAAAATAAGACGAAATAACTTACTTTTGTTATATATTTATACATTACACGAAAAATAAAAATATGTTTATTATTATTTTCTTTTCCCAAACACGTTATTTCAAAATTTGCTTTTTTTTTCTTCTTCTAAGTGTCGTTGTCCCAATAAACAATTCACGAGCAACGAGGGTATGTATTGTAAAGACTTTATTTATTTATTTTCAATATTTTACTTTGTAATGAAGTTTTTTATAGATACGTCTTTTCATTCGCTCTTCGCGAAGAATTGCTCGAGGCAAAACAGCTTTCCAGCTATAGATCTGCCACTCAGGCTGTCTCTTATTTATTTAAGGTTATCACCAGGAGCCTACATAACAAAGCTTAACACCGTTCTCTGGATCAGTGTTGTTGTTTTTCGGAACATTAACTATCATCAGCAGGTATTTGATTTTGCAGTTTTAACTGCTGGGTGCACGCTAGCGATACGTGAAATGTTTCTTATGGTGTACTTTATATGTTGTTGTTTTTGAATATTAAAATCATTAACATGGCTAAACTAAGATGTGTTTGTCACAACAACAAAATATTAATTTTTACCGGAATATTTGTTAGTTTTTTCGTATTAGTATTCAACTTGAAACAAAATTAAATTGTTTGGCTATATTGTACTCCGTATTCAGCTTGAAACAAAATTAAATTGTTTGGCGATATTGTACCCATTACTCAACTGGAAACAAAATTAATTTGTTTGGGATATTGTACCACGTATTCAACTTGAAACAAAATTAAATTGTTTGGCGATATTGTACCACGTATTTAACTTGAAACAAAATTAAATTGTTTGGCGATATTGTACCACGTATTCAACTTGAAACAAAAATAAATTGTTTAGCGATATTGTTTGAACAGCGAATTATCATGTTGAGTACATTTACAATTAAATGAAAAAATAAATAAAATTCTGATCTGAAATTATTTGTGCTTTGCCTAATATTTACCACAAAAAAGAACTAGCACTGAATGAAGATAGAATATTGTTTAACTAGCTCTACACCTTTCTGTGCTCGATATAGAAGCTTTTACCTGTGGGGGATAGCCGTCAAACATCATTTAACTTCACAAAAAGTATTTCATGTGCATATACAACAACGTTTGTACGCATGTCACTAGTCTTTAGTTATATAAAGTTTATATCAGCTTTTGAAGATTTTTTCCAAGAAGGTTTGTTTGTTTGAAGTTAAGCACAAAGCTACACAATAGACTATCTATGCTCTGCCCACCACGGGTATCGAATCTCGGTTTCTAGCGTTGTAAGTCCGCAGACATACCGCTGTGCCACTGGGGAGGGACAATTATAAGTGTGTGTGTTTGTGTGTTTTTATAGCAAAGCCACATTGGACTATCTGCCGTGTCCACTGAGGGGAATCGAACCCCTGATTTTAGCGTTGTAAATCCGTAGCTTACCGCTTATCCACCGGGGGACTCCAAGAAAGAAGAAGCGACTAATGGCTTTAATGTCATTTCGTTTATATGTCGGACTACTGAAATTACATGTCAAGTATTCAGTACAAATATTGATGTTGGTGATACTAGGGCGATCAGGGTTGTCAGGTTTTACATGTAGAAACGAGGAGGGGGGATAATTATTGAGAACTTTCAGTGTCATGCGTTGAGGTTTGATTCAGAATATGTTGTCTTCTGTCTCACCCTAAGTAGGTTACCTCATACTTACTACGTTATTCATTTAGACTGAGGCTGTATGTTTTAACAAAGAAAGTTAGAGGGATACAACTCCCGGGGATCAACTAAGAAGAGGCATTCTTCTGGCCACCCCTTGTCAACTGAGAACAAACAACGTTATCATTTTCATGGCGTTTTAAATAATTTAAGTATGACAAAAATATACCAATCATTTGTGATGGTCTGATATAGTTCCTTTTAATGAAGCTAATGAACCATTCCAAGACACTAGCTTCCAACATTAAAGGTAGAATTACATCCTATTCAACATGTTAATACCACCGAAAATAAGCTATAGAAAACTGAGCAGTTTAATTTCAAATTTGAATAATGGTCTGGAGAAGAGACTGATAAGATTATTTTCAAAATGAGTTGTTTTAGAGTGAGCGATGCGAGATTACGATATCTATGACAAATGGTTTATTCTTCTTTTGGTTAAGACTCAGAGAATGGCTTAAATCTAGTTGGTTTCCGTAGCTTTTTTCGATATTATTTTAGGTCGTGTGTAGCTAAAGTAGAGGTTCTTTTGCATTATCAGTGCGTTCTCTGTGGACAGTAAAAATCTCGTTCAAACATTTTAAAAACGATGAAATAAAATTGATAATTGTTATTTCTAGGCTTTGTTTTTGTTGACAAAATGATCTGCATTAGATGATTCGTAATTATAGTTAATATAAAAAAGTTTTGAATACAATTAGATTGTTTTTTTTTGACAGGAATGATAAGCAAATTGCACGAGTTCGTTACAAATAGAAAAGATAGTCATGGTCTATTCAGAGCAGAACCCGTTGTCATAGGTACCATTAGTGTGTATCTTGTACATCAACGGACAGATTCTTGGCTTGATAGATGTATATTTTGTTAGTAAATGAAATGACCCTGAAATTTTTAGTCTTTTATAAGATAAAAGAAAATTATTCGAAACTGTGGGAATGAAAAATTACTAGTTAGCAAGCCTAAACGAATGATTGTTTTCATTGGACGAGCTAGTTTTTTGTTTTGTTTTTAAATATATAATATGGGGAAAATCCCCTGAACGTCTTATCTACTAGCACTTGTAAATTTTGTTCTTGAAATAATACCTATATTATTTTGCATTCCATTGCATTACGCCCCCCCCCCAGTGGCACAGCGGCATGTCTGCGGACTTACAGCGCTAGAATCCGGGTTTCGATGCCCTTGGTGGGCAGAGCACAGATAGCCCATTGTGTAGCTTTGTGCTTAATTACAAACAAACCATTGCATTACATTTAGGATTATTAATAAGTTTTTTCTTCTGAACGTTTTAAAAGTTTAACTTTAAAGATTATTATAGATTAACAAAACTTTAATTAATACAAATATGCATTTGAAATGGCAAAAAATAACTGCTGTAAAATAAGGAATTTTAAGGAAAGAAAAATGCATTATTTAGGAAAATATATGAATTTTCACAACAGAATGCTATTAAAAATAGTTGTTATAAGTTTAGAGATTATTGAATTCTATTTAAATAAAGGTAAGATATGAAGTACGAAATTTCAAACATGGAAAAGTTTTGTATCTTACAGTACTTTTCTCACGGTTATACACAGCAGTAATGGGCATCTTTGTTTGTTTCCACGTTATCATTATCAGTAACTGTCAAATAATTTGATAATTTTACAACTCAAAAAAAAGGGATGACGAAACACTACAGCAAAATAACAAAGTTTCAAAGACAAAATATTTAGATGCACGTTCCAAGTTTTTTAGGTAGATACGTATATAAAGGACACGTTAAAGATCTTTTGCTTCGCTTCGTCTACAAATATTTACTTAATTGGACGTGTTTGGGAACGCGTATGGCCTAGTGATTAGTGTGTTGCGATTAAGAACGTACGATCCAAGGTTTAAGCTACGATATGTCGCTAAACATGCTTCGTACTATCAACTGTAAGGAGCATTATAGCTTTTCAGTTGAATATCCATGCTGCTGACTAGTTGACCTCCTTCAGGTCAGCAGGTCTAAATCATGCCTGAACTTTGGATTCCTGACTTGGCTGTTTAGTCTAAATGTCACATAAGATATCGCTTAGGTTGAAATTACCAAATATTATACGTTTGTTGGATCATCGCAGCTGTGACATTTGAAAAGTTAAATATATCCAAGACAACATATATTTAAATTTTGGACAATGAAGGAGAAATTCACGACTTCAGGAGAATTATACGTCGGTAATTATTCTTCGTTAAATGATACGGCTCATCACGGTAATGTTTAACGTTTCCGTTCCCAACAAAACGACACAAAACAGTTCATCTGCATTCTAGTATTCTTCTGCTAGTTCAAATTCATATTTTTTGTCTGCCTATACAGTTAATTCCCATACTATTGAAAAGACACAATTGTTAAAATTTTATACCTTTCTCTTTGTATTTAATAATGCTTAAATCTCCTCATGGTATTCGTGAAAAATCTTAGTTAATTATGTAAAACATGCCAACTAGTAAAAGTGCACTTAATAAATCGTAAGTACTAAAAAAATGTTTGGAATCTCATGTATTTACCTCACAAAAATTAATACTTCTTTTATATGACTCATTAATCTCTTAAGGATGAAGAAACATAACTGTTATTTTTGTTTCCTACGATGAAAGGTTTTATCATTTAAACTATAAACCTTCCTTTTGTTTCTTAAAGCTATGTCTTTCAAACAACTTTGTACTTATAGAACCCTCGTATAAGAAGGAAATTTGGACTTCACTTCCTACCGATGTGCCACTAACTGAGACAGAGCATTGAAAGGTATAACTCAAAACTTTGACTTAGATGGAAGCAAAATTGTTCAGGTATTTGTCTGAGTAGCAAATGTTATTTTACCTATAGTGTATACTACCAATGTCTTATGGAGTACTGCACAAATATTTCACGCTGCAAAGACCAGCATTCATTAAGAGTGATATAATAAGAGAGAAATCCAGTGCTCCTCTCCATGTGATCTTGACCTTTGAATGCTAGGTCAAGTAGTAAACAAAATTCCCCCAAAATTCCAACTGAAACTTCGTTGCCCCTGAAATCTGGGTAGAAACAATTATTCGTTGAGTCTATTCTGTGGAGAAGCTAATCAAAATCATTAATGATTCATATACTTTCAACCTTTCAGTAATTAACCAAATTCCATTTCTCTTGTATAAGTGGGCTGTATGCGTGGGCTGGAATGATTAATATAACTAGTGAAGGACAAAGAGCAGACACAAGAGGCCGAAAGATAAACCAAAGTACAAACAGTAACAACATGTATATATATACAAAACTCAACACTTAATACCAAATTGTAGAAATATAAAAAAATCGAAGAAACTGTCCTTTGAAAATAGGCTTCCAAAGGCGCGCTCTAGGCAACGAGCCAAACAACCTGGAAAAGCCAAGTAAACACTTTGGACCGGTTTATTGCTCTTTTTGTTGAGGGTGTGTCGGTGTGGCAAATAATATAAAATGTCGTAGGCGTTAATGTTTGTCTAGAAAACATTTTATGTAGCTAGTTAATTTCCTAATTTTAGAACCTGGCTATGAAATTTTATCGTCTGAGCTCAGACGATCCGGATACTCATAGTCCGGATGAACTGATAATCGTTTTCAATCAGTTATATCCTAACTACATAGAAAGGAAGTTGTAAATCGTTACTGATTTGAAAACAGATTCTAATAAAAACAAAAAATTCCCTAACTACCTGAGTGCAACGTACAATTGAAAAGGGGTAATTGCGTCATGTCTCTGTTTCTTGGCTGTGTATATATTCATCGAGACTTGGAAAAGATAGCAGCATTTTATGATACTACTTTTCATCTAGTATCTGCAGCGCCAGCAACTGTGAATGTATTTGATCATGATACTCTGAAGTTAACACCGGTAGAGACTACATCTGCGAAGTAAGTTCTGTAAGCTATGCCGTTATCCCTTTAATTTACCATCTACATAATAGACTGTAATAACAATATTTTGCGAAAATTAAGATTAAGTCCGCCAATAATCAAATTATCATTTCTCAGTCGTAT
This sequence comes from Limulus polyphemus, assembly GCF_000517525.1. Taxonomy (NCBI): domain Eukaryota; kingdom Metazoa; phylum Arthropoda; class Merostomata; order Xiphosura; family Limulidae; genus Limulus; species Limulus polyphemus. The sequence goes on along the minus strand of NW_013665781.1, from coordinate 142,526 downwards.
TGTACCTAATATATCTTTTAATGACTGAATTCGTATACACCCTTAATGTAACAAATATATATGTTTAGTCAATGCATTTTTATGCACATTTATCCATAATATAGTCAATATATGTTTTAGTCAATGTATTTATATACATCCTTAATCAATCTGTTTATACACACCCATAATGCAACCAATATATGTTGAGTCAATGTATTTATATACATCCTTAATGTAGCAAATATATCTTTTAATCAATCTGTTTATACACACTCATAATGCAACCAATATACGTTTAGCCAGTGTATTTATATATGCTTTCATAAATATCGAAAAACTCGGTAATATAACCCCAAAATATAGACCGCCTACTTTTCATCTTCTAAAAATTGGGAAGCTTTATTTGAACTGCCTCTGTGTTTGTACGTTTCTCTGTAGTCATATCTTTACACTTGTACCTTTCTCTGTAATCACACCTTTACACTTGTTACCTGTGTTTGCACATTTCTCTGTAATTATATCTTTACACTTGTTACCTGTGTGTTTGTACCTTTCTCTGTAATCACACCTTTACGCTTGTTACCTGTGTGTTTGTACCTTTCTCTGTAATCATATCTTTACGCTTGTTAACTGTGTGTTTGTACCTTTCTCTGTAATCACACCTTTACGCTTGTTACCTGTGTGTTTGTACCTTTCTCTGTAATCACACCTTTACGCTTTGTTACCTGTGTGTTTGTACCTTTCTCTGTAATCACACCTTTACGCTTTGTTAACTGTGTGTTTGTACCTTTCTCTGTAATCACACCTTTACGCTTGTTACCTGTGTGTTTGTACCTTTCTCTGTAATCACACCTTTACGCTTTGTTACCTGTGTGTTTGTACCTTTCTCTGTAATCACACCTTTACGCTTTGTTACCTGTGTGTTTGTACCTTTCTCTGTAATCACACCTTTACGCTTTGTTACCCGTGTGTTTGTACCTTTCTCTGTAATCACACCTTTACGTTTCTTACCTGTGTGTTTGTACCTTTCTCTGTAATCACACCTTTACGCTTTGTTACCTGTGTGTTTGTACCTTTCTCTGTAATCGCACCTTTACGCTTTGTTACCTGTG
>NW_013665781.1:138894-140432 GCF_000517525.1 Limulus polyphemus | reverse complement strand
CACCTTTACGCTTGTACCTGTGTGTTTCGTACCTTTCTCTGTAATCATATCTTTACGCTTGTTAACTGTGTTGTTTGTACCTTTCTCTGTAATCACACCTTTACGCTTTGTTACCTGTGTGTTTGTACCTTTCTCTGTAATCACACCTTTACGCTTTGTTACCTGTGTGTTTGTACCTTTCTCTGTAATCACACCTTTACGTTTCTTACCTGTGTGTTTGTACCTTTCTCTGTAATCACACCTTTACGTTTCTTACCTGTGTGTTTGTATCTTTCTCTGTAATCACATCTTTACGTTTCTTACCTGTGTGTTTGTACCTTTCTCTGTAATCACACCTTTACGTTTCTTACCTGTGTGTTTGTACCTTTCTTTGTAATCACACCTTTACGTTTCTTATCTGTGTGTTTGTACCTTTCTCTGTAAGCACACCTTTAAGCTTGTTAGCTATTGTGCTCACTTCATACTTATTCAATGTGTTAAATGTGTTCTACCTGTGAGTTACATATCGTTATTAAAGCGTGTCTAGAATGACAGCTGTCTCACAGGTTTCTGCTTCATGCTTCTAGTAAGATAATACCCCTCCATTTAAAATATTTAAAACTAAGCCCTAACAGTGGTTCTTTATCATTTCATAATAATTCCCATGCGGCAAAAAAAGCAAGCCACTAAACGAAACCAGGGATAGACAGTCTTTCTGTTTGTACTATGGTATTAACGAAGTATACTAAATATAGATCCACTGAAACGGTATTATTCAGTTTAACTGTTGTTTTGAACACTAATCAAAAGCACTGAAAAACTACCAATAAATTTAACAAGTTAAAAACCGAAGTCTAAGTAGAAACACGAGCACCACGGCAACGATTGTAAACACTAGCAACAATACTAAATAAACAACTTTCACACACCTATAAACTTCAAATTCCTATTGTACTATAAATCCTTTTATATATAAATGATATATTTCAGCCACTTTCAAATTTTTTATGTATCTTATTTGTTCCATTTTTAATGAGTAACTGTATTTTTACTTGTATATTATGCATCATCCTTGATGTATAGAAGTTAAATAAGGTATAGTAAAATAATTTTGGAGCCTCACCACGTCGTTACATTCAAAGTTACCACGTCCGGTCAGCCTCTATCTCACGACCATGCATCTTGACAATAGGCCTTCAGTGGGTTTTTTGTTGTAAAAAGTTCTGTCGTAAGGCTATCATGTGCAAAGTACACAATCCCCTGAGCATGGTTTCTATAATCCATCTAGCGAACGAGGACGACAGCTTCTATGCGTTTGTTTCAACAGTCCGACCTCACAGAAATCTATAGAAGTCACTGCGTCCGGTGACTTTGCCAGCATATCTTCGTATGGAATTGTTTGAATACTAGCTTCATTCTCCAACTAGTTGAGGTATGCAATGATTGAACGGGAGGTATAACTGGAAGTTTTATCTTGATGAACCTATACCTGTTGTTATTGTTTCTGTATAAAGCCGATATTTTGTGTGGTATAAAGGGTTCAGAACAATGGACTTGTA
>NW_013665781.1:118506-138100 GCF_000517525.1 Limulus polyphemus | reverse complement strand
ATTTGACTGTTGTTTCTCTACAATATCTAAACGTAAGTTATGTGGACTGTTGTTTCTGTACAATATCTGAACGTAAGCTATTTGACTGTTGTTTCTCTACAATATCTAAACGTAAGTTATGTGGACTGTTGTTTCTGTACAATATCTGAACGTAAGCTATTTGACTGTTGTTTCTCTACAATATCTAAACGTAAATTATGGAAAACTCTTATTCTATACAACATTTTCAGTGCAATCTGTAGAACTGTTGGTTTTATTCAGTATATATTTGTATACTCAATCACTCTTTTGTGAAAGATGTTAACCTATCTTAATACAGACTTGTGTATCCATCATGTTGATTTTAACTGGGAAACTTAAGATGAATTCTGTGTGATGTTCTTGTAGTTTAAGGCAAAACTACACAGTGCGCTCTGTACACCGCTGAAAAATCGAACCCGCTGACCCACTGGGAGACATTCCGTGTGTGCTAGTAGAACATGGTTTTAAACATAATAATCATCAATACGAGCAGCGGTTCTGATATTAAATCATCATTGCAAGTATATCTATTGTTATAAATATCTTCATGACGATGTTTCAAGTTATGCATGAAATTCGTAAGTCTAATTCAATTAAAAGTGTGTATATGTGTGTGTGAGGGGAGAAGATAACTACAAGGAACAACTGACGAGCGAACAATCTACCTAACATAACGTATTCAATGCTCTGTTTCTAATTAGACTTTTATTCTTTTGTTGTTTTACTTTAAAAAATATAAGCGTTTTTATACAGAGTAGTTTGTTTTTTACTTTAGAAAAATATAAGCGTTTTTATACAGATTAGTTTGTTGTTTTACTTTAGAAAAATATAAGCGTTTTTATACAGATTAGTTTGCTGTTTTACTTTAAAAAATATAAGCGTTTTTATACAGATTAGTTTGTTAAGCACAAAACTACATAAAAGGAAATTTATACTCCACCCACCGTGGTTATCGAAACCCGATTTTGTTTCTGAAGGATACCTAACCACAAATTTTGAAGAACTATTATTCTATACAGGATGGCACGTGCCCCTTTTCAGCCACCCCCTCCCCCAGTTAGGTCGCTTTTGACATGAAACATTTTATTTCGTGATTTATAATTGTGTAATCTAAAACCGAATAACTTAGTAGGAGAAAACAAAAGCTTATAAAGATAGAAAATAAGTCGAAAATAAATTGTGGAATTTAGATTAAGACCGGATTTTCCTATACTTGCCGTCAATTAGAAATATCGGTTAAATAATTAGATCGAGTATTTTAAACGTTCTACAGTTTTAACATAAACTTCCATTACGTATTAGATTTTGTCACTTGCGGAATGTAACAATAGAATGGAGTGTGGTGGTGTAGTTCCTCGTAGTAGTACAACTTGTAGTACAGAACAAGGCAAATATCACGCCTAGGAATGACGTCATTATCTCGGGTAAGCAAGCAATGAAGCACGACACTAAATTAGACTATACACATGGGCTTTATGTTTATAAGATCTATATGTATATACAGGTTGTATGTCAGCATTCACAGTGACATTACGTCAGCAGGAGTGCTATGCTATACTATACGTTTGGCATTATTTGGTTTTGACCAAAAACTTGAATTCCTTAGATTTGTCTAGAAGGGTTAACGTACCACAATGTATCTAGATATGCATTATGAGGTCATTATAAGATATTGGGCAGATTGATAAAAGGGCTACTACTTAACCAAACGCTCATTGAGTAATAGACAGACAGACAGATAAATAGATGGATGCTTCGTACGTTCGTGCAATTCTGAAAATATATTTTTAATAAAAGGTGAGATTCTATTGAAAGCTTTATTTGGCGTTTTCATACATGTATGGTTTTACACTATAGCATGAACAAGTTCTCTAAAAGCCTGTTCAACTGATGATAAATAACTCTAGTGTTTTTTATAGGTGAGTTCATGAATAATACAACCAATATGGCGATTTTGTTGCATGTTAACATATATATATATCCAGAGCTTTTTAAGAGCTTTAATGAATCAAAATGTGAACGTTTATTGTGTTTCTCGTCTGGTAAATTTGTCTGATATTACCGAATAGCAATAAATTAATACATCTTCTTGTTATCAATTAGTTTGTCTGATATTACCGAATAGCAATAAATTAATACATCTTCTTGTTATCGATTAGTTTGTCTGATATTACCGAATAGCAATAAATTAATACATCTTCTTGTTATCGATTAGTTTGTCTGATATTACCGAATAGCAATAAATTAATAGCTCTTCTTGTTATCGGTTAGTTTGCTTTGTTTGTTTCTAGTTAAGCACAAAACTACACAATGGACTATCTGTGCTGTGCCCACCGCGGGTATCGAAACCCGGTTTCTAGCGTTGTAAGTCCACAGACATACCGCTGTGTCACTGGGGGGGGGGGGAGGTAGGAGAGCTGTTAGTTTGGAGCTACGCTTATAGATATTGTTTCAAATTTCTGTTAAAACTTCGGATTAGTCAACCTTTAACTGTGTCAGGCATCAGATCGATTGTTTTTTTCATTAACTACGTAATGCCCATCCTAAGAGTTGTCATATAACGTGGTTTCAAAGACACGTACACAAACATACAAACAAATTACCAAGCTCACGGTCAAATAATAAAAAAAAAACACAAACTAAAAGTTCGATTTTAATGTAAAGAACTTTATAATATTTAAACTGTTGAATATGAATATCATTATAATTTCACGTGTATGGATACTTATACTTAAAATCTGAGTAATGTAATTAAAAAGGCCAACATTCGCGGGCGAATGCAACATGTCTTCACCACGCAATCCCAACATGGCCACGTTTGACACCAAAAAAGTCGTGAAAAACACAGAGAAACCAAAAACTGTCTATATCACTGCTTGCGATCTGAAAGAATGTATCTTTGTACCATATCTCATATAAGCTGGTTGATATACATGAATAGTTCACGAAAACCACAAACTGTGTTTTCCTCGCTGAGAAATTAAGCAAAATACAAAAATCCCAAAATTGTCTATTTCGATGTTCGGAACCAGCAAAGAGTGTCTTTGTACTAAATAGTCGAAATGTATCCAAAAATGGACAAAAAAACCAAAATTATGCTTTTGGTGACCTTTTGATCCCACCAAAAACGGGCACATCTCCTATTTTTGTATTTAAATGTATGGGACCTGTAGAAAAGTACCTTTGTACCAAATCCTATATAAACTGGTCAAAATATGGCCGAGTAATTCACCAAAACCCCCAAAATTATGCTCTTTTGTGAACGCTGGTCAATTTGAAAGACTCAGAATGGGCAAATCCAACTTTTCTGTGCCAAAGTGTGGGGCGCATGACAATTTATATTTGTGCCAAGTGACATCTTGATTTCTGTAAGCATAATTGCAGAGGAGCCCAAAATATACATTGTTTGATCTTTCACCCCATAAAATCCTTAAAAAGGTCTAAATAAATAACAAAATGAAAACGATGTCAGGGCTTATTGGACCAAGATATAACCATACCAAATTCAAGTCAATCCGCTGAGAAATGAATGAATGGTGGTCGATTGAAAAGTGTTTGGAAGAAGAAGAAACAATAGAAAAACAAAAGCACGCCTTTAGATTTTGAAAGATACCCGTTTTTTATCACACTCGTGCGTAAAAGAGTTAAAATGTTGGTGTTTAAAATATAATATATAATTATCAAATATTTTTATACATGTCAATAATAAAGATAAAAAGTGTTAAACACGTCTTGTGATTTTTCTATCAAATCAAAATGCCAGATGTCTGGATCCTTTTGAAGTAGATTATATAAAATAGGAAATTCTTTTGTAGTCTAGGAATTATATATAGGGGAAGTGAGGTAAGACGGTCCCCTTCAGTAAAACTGCCACTTCTCAACAATAACATTAGTTATGATGAGCTGCCATCAGAGATATTTATATGTACTATTGTACACGTGACTCCGTACATATACAAGTTGGTGGACAGGCACGGATGTGAATGGTCAAAGCGTAACTACAATTCTCCTTCCGTTTCAAGGTTAAACTTTGGACACACATGCTTTAAGCAAGGTCACATACGTATGCTACAGGAAAATTGAAACAGGTTGCACATGATTTGTTTTTCAGTTGATCATTTAACGGTTATCTAGCAGCGCCATGACGCGAGTCATTTTCGAATCACCTAATGGGTATAATTTCTAGTGCCTCACATGCTTCTGTGCTTTTAGTAATGTAACGACGAGAGATTGAATTAACATATTTTAAAAGCATTGGTAAAATAAAGTGACCTGACTTTGTCACCCCATGTTAAACACGAAAACCTATGTATTATTTAAAAAAAAAAGATAAGTATAAAGATTACAAGTATTTTGTAGGTAAAATAGGGTGTTATCTAAGTGTAATTTTATTCGAAAAAAAAATATTATACTTGCATATCGTCATATGACAAATACTACGTCAAAATGAGTAGATATAGAGTAACTGACACCAACAATATTGTTATGAATAACTGACACCAACAATATTGTTATAAATAACTGACACCAACAGTATTGTTATAAATAACTGACACCAACAGTATTGTTATAAATAATTGACACCAACAGTATTGTTATTGTTAAAACGAGAGACTATTGAACATAAAGTAAATATAAATGTTAGCACACAAATGGAATATATACATGTTACTGCTGTGAAAGCCTTTTCTGAGTTGGCAAAGCATGATTATAATTGATTATATTTGTCATAAGACACCGGTAAATAATGAGTATAATAGACTTAATACTAATGTCTTATGACAAGTATAATTAATTATTTCACTACTTGTTTAAAATCGCCTCTGACAGATTTGGATTTGATAAGAAATATTTCAAATACATGATGAAGCCTTAATTATAAGTTGCTTTCCTCTCGTTTATATAATGACTAATCACAAATCGTGTACTGGTGCTATAAAGTCATTAGGCTTGAAATGTTCTGAGCATCCTTTTATGTTATCTGTAATTTATAAATTCCTTTCTCGATCTCTTCGAACTTTATGAATCCATAGACTACATATTGTTTTGTGTATCGAAAGCTTGTGCCACGTCATGTATCCTTAACCATTTTACTTTTGGTACGCCCATTTTTATATTTGAATACGAAACGGCATCACCAAGCCATTTTAACGTTCAAGTTTTGTTCGTAAACAATTTCTTAAGTTAAAAAGGATATTGATAAGATTTTACCACTATCAATTTTATGCTATAAAATAAGTTACCAAAACATTTCACGTTAGTTACAAGTTAACAAGAATTTCTCACTGATTTTGTTTGAGCACTACGAACACGACGTCGGAGTGATATACTCTTAGCTTGACAAAACCTGATGATGACAAAACCTTGTCGAAACGTTGTACATTTGCTGTTATGTTAAACTGATATTAAAGTTTTTCTTCATTACCCATTCAAGCCGTCTCCAGCCATTATCAGTCTCAAAGTGGGTTCCTTGTCACCGAATACTCTTAGCTTGACCCATAACGTAGTTTGTACTTCCTTCAGTCGCTAGGATCGCTCTCGGCGTCTGTGATCAGTTTTGTGGTAAGTACATCTTCTTAAAACATTGACAATTTCAGTACTTTTAATACAAAGTTTAATAAGGATACTAAAAAATCTATAATAAGCTACGGTTTATGCCTAACTTTCTTTACCCTTACCTTCCATGATTTAAGGTGAACCTAAAAATTCCAATTTTATTCAACTCCAATATATAAGTTACGCTGAGTTATTTGTTATCCACAAATTGGTCGTTGACTCAGCATAGGTCACATAATAAGCATGGTCAGTACAGAATATAAATAACTTTCTTTAACCTAGACTTATATATTCCAACACAAACCTAACCATCTAACTTTGGGGGGCCGCTTTCGGAGAATCCCCGTAAAAGTGTTTTCACGAAATACCAAGGTTCCTTAAGGAGTTGGGTGAAAGGTTTTACTTTCTTGCAAAGCTCGGGATCAAGACTATTCGTTTGATATCGCTTATAAATTAGTGGGTCCAGCAGTTTAGGAGAAGTTACATGTCTACCAAACCCTTTTTTTTTCATTACAGATCTATTCGGGCACGGCCCGGGCATTCTGTTTCGGCCCCTGGACCGTAAAAGTGGGTTTTCTCGGGGCACTCCCTTTTCCCACACAGTCAGTTCTCGAGCATTGGACTTATTGATCCCAGCCCAGGCTTAGGATTTACAGATACACATCTCCCTGAAAGACCTTCCGTCGCACAGGGACTGTTTGGTTTGAGAATGAGAAAAAGAAAAACGCGTTGTAATTTGTAATCAAGTCGAGTAGTATCATTCAAATATCACAACATCCATGGCTTTTCCACGCTTCTCGAGACAACTTCACTCCATGCCAGATACTCCCTAGTGCTAGCAAAATACTTAATATGTCCATTTTAAATTAATATAAGTCCATGTTTTTGTTTGTTTTTTTTTTGTCTCACGCTGCCTTAATTATCCTTAATCATGAGTGGGGCAAAGAGAGAGATCCGAAGATCTCTAAGCACTCCTGATTTTTATGATAAACCTAAATACCTACCAATATTGGGTTGATGATTGATTGAGTTTAGGAGAAGGAATTTTCGGGAAATTTCCGGGTTCCCCAAGGGGGTGGAATGAAAAATTTTACCTTTGTGCTAACCTCGGGACCGAGACGATTCGTTTGGTACCACTTAGAAGTCGGTGCAATCAGCGGTTTAGGAGGAGTTATGTGACACATAGATACTGAATCTTATTACATATATATGCTATATCCAACTACGTTGAAGCCTTTCACCCAATAGTAGGGCTCATCAGGCCGGCTGAAATAAGACAGATATAAGAATGGTCGAGACGCTACTTATATCATTAGTTGCTTGAACAACAACTATTTCAGTCTGAATAAATTAAATAGTTGAACTGTAATTTGTTTCTAATTTTATTTATGTCATTACACTAATAATTAGGTTTATATTGCTGTTTTTTATTATAAGGTAAGCACTTTGAATTTTACTTTAGTACCAATTTTAATATTTCAGGGAATTTCGCTTTGTTAATTTTAAATAATGAAGAATTTTATATAGACAGCCGAAAAAACCGTAAAAAGTTTCAATTAAGTTCAACGATTTCTTTATAACGTGCCATTGTTTAAGACAAGTAACTTAAGGTAACTCCACCATGGGGCCGTCTTACCCCACATCAATGACGTATACTTCCGTTATAGGTTTCGGCTGCAATGTACGTGACATTACGTCATTACTTCACACTAATACCCAAGTCCTTTTGCATCATTGTCCTCAATAATAGGCAACTTGCGCAAGGGGTACGGCCTTCCCTGCAGGGTGCATTTAAGTGATTTAAATACAGTTGTAAAATGCTACATTTATTCCATATTGCAATTGTTATGAGGTAGATGGGGCCATTTTATTCCATCTTGTTATCCAATCTTATAGATATAACGTCCACCCCCACCATCACCAGAAGTGCATTTGTTTAGTGTGTATAGAAAAGTCTATGCCCAATCTTTATTTCAACTAGACACCGAACTTAAAATGAAACATCATTCGTTTCATAATCATTTGCTTTTCCATGACATTCATATTAGCTGGTGCAAACCGCATTCAAATTCATACCTGGATATCATCTGAATCAAATATTAAGTATATCAGTTGCTCAATATATAGACTTGCTTGATTGAATTCAAGTTAAATATTTATGGAACACAGATGTTATTGTTTAATCATAGTCAATAGTCTCTTTTTTGATAAATCCCACAACATTAGGACACTAACGTGAAAATATATTAAATAGCGCAGTACAGCCTAATATAGAAAATGTACAGAGTTACAGGTGTGTATCTTTAAGTTTCTGTAAAAATTCATCTTAAAATGTCCTTGCAACAAAATGAAAATAAATCTAACACAATCTTTCATCGAATCTTTAAACATACAACGTACTCGTAACACAATTTATATAGTTTAAACTTATGACTCAAATGAATATTATGATGAAACAGAAAGAGAAGCCTGTTGAAATTGCTTTCACATTCCTTCTCTATAGTAACACTTTCTACTCGAACTATTTCTGTTATAACATCACTTATATTGTGTTATAAATTGTAGTTTTTAAGCTGAGAGAGTCGAGACAGTGTAAAACTAGAGATAAGACTTTAATCGCGTTACAAATCATGTGATTACAAACGGTCTTTGTACGTTTCCATTGAACTGCTTCTAGGACCACGTTAAAAATTAAGTAATTATTAAGTTCGTGAACATATTTTTCATAAAACCATCAACATTTACTAATTACAAAGACTAATAATGCTTGGAGACGGCTTGAATAACCTGTCCAAGCCGTCTCCAAGCATTATTAGTCTCAAAGTGGGTTCCTCGTAATCGAATTTCAATTACAAAGACATTTTACTTTTCAAAACCTAAGAGCTTAAGCGATTTTTTTTTTACAGTAGCCAGATTGTTATTCCTATTAATAGAATAAGGCAACTCTCAGACTACAGATAGACTCAAGAATCAAATACAGAAATAGCAACCTTGCGGTTATTAATCTTGGATTTTAACATTTGTTTGACAAACGTTACAATAAACATTAGTTTGACGAAATATAATTTATTAGTCATAAGACACAAAAAATGACAAAGTCAATAAAAAGTTTATGCGAGATCGTATAGAAATCTAAGAAGACAGCCACAACAGGATCCACCCCCTGGGTTATTAAACCTAAATTCCTACCACGATTGGATTAGGAAATCAAAACAGGATGTGGAGTGCTATATCTGAAATGAGAAAGAACACTTCCAATCTAAATACTATTTGTTTATCAGGCCTATTCAGAAAGGAAATGGTAATTAACTGTCGTCGAAAAAAACAATCCTATGAGATTAAAATTAGAAAACAGTGTTTATTAGAAGCAGTTGCGTTAGGCGTAACTATCATTGTGAATCTTGTCTCTCCTTGAAAAGATTGGGCACGCGAAGGAGTGACAACAGAACTAAACTACAAAAGCGAACGTTTCCAATATCGGCGAAACTGCTCAATGTCGACGTTAAAGCAAACTAGTTTCTTAAAGTTTCAATAAAATGTACTTGTTATGGAATAGTTAATAAATCACTGAACTTGGGCGATGTTATATTATGGCAACAAAAGTCTGGGCTTCATATGTATAGCAGTGTATGGAGTTTTGTCCACATTTTTCTTAATCGTGTCCAATTCCATAGCCCCTCCCCCCCCCCCAAACAAAATTAAATGAATAAATAGTTAAAAGTAAAAATAGTTTACTATTACAACATTTTTAGCTCGGCACAAAGCTTCGAATTTTATTATAAGTTTAACGTTGTATTTTTCTGTTTCGAAAACGTATGCGGGAGAAACCTTCACTTGGGGAATGTCGCATTTAGTAAAAACAACCAGAATTGATATATCAATGTATATCTGGTTTGTTCGCGGTTCCTTGAATATTACTGTTGCTTTCTTGAATGTATCCCGTCTTGTAGATGTTTCTATCAAATGCGTTATTTGTCTACAAACATTATTGGTACATATAATGTGTTAATTACCTATAGATGATTCCTTAAAACATTGTTGGTACCCAAAGAGGGTTAATTATCTGTTGGTGTTCCACAAATATTGCTCGTACCTAAAATGTTACACTTATTTGTAGGTTATTCTAGAAGCGTTGCTATTGCTTTTAATACGATAGTTCAATGTTTTCCAAACTGTGGGGCGCACCCCCATGGGAGGCGTATTGGTGGCTGAGGGGGGGGGGGCTCTTTGGCAGGACAGCCCAAAAATAACAACGGAAGTAACACAGGAGCTGGAGACGACGATAACCTGACAAAACTATTAATTTGCTCTCAAAGTTTTTTTTTCTTTTCTATTTCATTTACTCACTCCTTACAAGCATTTTTTTCATTTAAAAAATATTGTTAAAAACAGGTGATGAAAATGTTGATTTTGCTGTTGTCAGTTGCAAAAATTATTTTAATGTGATGGGGGCCCAACGGAAATTTTGATGAGTTAAGGGGGCATCGCTAGTTAAAGTTTGGAGAACACTGCCTTAGTTATTTATATATGGTTCCATGAATAACGCTGTCATCTAGAACAGTGGTTCCTAACAGCTGGTCCACAAAACGGTTAAAAAAAGTGTGTTTTAAAATATAGGTACTAAAATATTATATTTTACGATGTAATTTAGAAGTACTTGAAAAAATTAATATTGTACAGAGTAGTCCGGAAATTCTGAGATCGAAACTAGCTGGTTTTCAGTTGGAAAAGGATTGAGAATTACTGATATAGAACTTGTCACAATATTTATATGTAAGTAAGTTCATGAGTGCTGCTGGTATCTTAAATGTGCCACTTATACGCCCTGTGACTATCGCTTTTATCTGGATTTGTTACTCTTGGTGTCAATTATCATTAAGGCGTTTATCTGGACACTGATGGTTTGTGCTATTTTATAGATTATTCTGTTGTTATCTGGGAAGTGCCGCTTCTTCAGATCATAATGGTAGTAGCTCTTTAACTGGGATATGTGACTTAGGCTGTAGATGATCTTGTAAGTACTACTGGTTCCTAGGTTTTCGTTTGATAAATCCTTTGAGAATATTGCTGAAATGTAAAATGTTTTAAATCTACTGTAGTTGATACGTCAAAAGTCACGCTAGTACCTGAAACCAGATTCGTAAGAGAAACGTTACGTGAAAACCTTCTAATTGTTGAAAAAAAAAGTGAATTTTGCGACCATTTTGAATTTTATCAAAGAAATGTATTTTTCATGAACTACGAACTTGTTTAACTTAGAAGTCTTTGTTTTCTATAAATTTAGAAAAACATATAGATCTTCTTAACCGTTTCGTCTCAGCCTACTTTACTCGACAAGACAAAATATCAGACTGTTAGTGACATCGAACGGAGTTAATGTCAAGGTCTTCAAGAAAGATGATTTTGATAACTACCGAATCTTCATATCTGGTGTTCCTCCTAGACTGTCCAAAAGGTTTTTGACAGTTTCTAGAAGTGATATTTCCAAGATCTTGTGCCTGTTCATAATCATGAAGATATCCAAGTTAAATCACCAGAACAGAGCTTGCAAAAAGAAAAAAAAAGGATAATTAAGAATAATAGAACTTAGACTTCCTAGAAAAACACACAAAACATTTATTAATACTAAGCTAAATTTCATCATGAACATTAAACACTACCTGAACAAACAGTCAAAGAGAATATTAATAATGCTGCCGTAATGTCCCTATCTAAAACAATGACAGGGGATTGATTACAGATTGTAATCTCCCTTAATACTTCGTGGCATTTAAAATATTATATCTGTCCTTAGTCAGTATAAAAATTCATTACGATAATTTGAATATTTGCTGATACCGTCCTTCAGACGATTTCACGCCAGAGAAAACTATGAAATCAATGTTGTAAAGTCAGGTGAAATATAAACCAAAAACTTAAAAACTGCCTCTCAGTCAGTTTTTAGGCTATGTATCATTCTTATAGCATCTTTTCGCAGAAGGAGACAATTGAAGTAAATTAAGACGTGAAATATAAACCAAAAACTTAAAAACTGCCTCTCAGTCAGTTTTTAGGCTATGTATCATTCTTATAGCATCTTTTCGCAGAAGGAGACAATTAAAGTAAATTAAGTATATAGTCAACACTGACTAGTCTGAACCAGGATATGTTGTAAATACTTTTTACTGTCCTTACAGATACTTCATATGATAATAATCTCTCAAAATACTGTATGAAATAAAAAAATATAATTGTTATTGGGTTTTATGATTTCATTCTACCTCTCTCGGTATCCATTACAAGCCGATTATTCTGATGTGTATCGTGAATGAGTTGAATAGCTTATACATCCTCACAGCTAAACCAATATTATTCTTACGTCATAACAAAATCGCTCACTTCCTAAGCACAAAGACGCCTCCCAGCAACGAATTCTGGTAACATGGTGACATTTTAAACTTCAAATGCATCAAATAATTAATTTGTGATCGATCTGACTTGGAACCTTTTGTGGACCTTAAAACATATCAGTTCTAACACGTTTCAGATAATTAGCGGCGATGAAATAACCGCTGTAATGTATTAGAAGCATTAATATAACTCGGTCTATGAAAATTTCACTAACATGTTTTCTGACTGTTTCTCATAATAGCCACGTCCGTCAGCTTTAATATAATCTACGTATTTTTTTTTGGAACCAACAACAAACATTTATTAGGAAGCTCTCGTATTGAAAGATCCATCAGACTGCTTATGAGTGCTCTGATATAGGAAATGAATAATGTAAAAGTTGTAAACATAGAATCAGTAAGAAATAGTCATCTGTAAATTTATGTCTATAAATATATATATATATATAATTTCCCACTGATGATATAAGTTTTAAAGATATCCTGAAACGGAAATATTCAATCCTTGTCCACCTTGGATATGAAATTCTCTTGAAATATCATCTTGATATTTAAAAACTTTTTCAGGGAACTGCTGCTTCAGCCGGGAGTGAACTAGTGGCTAGCATGTCCGAAGTGTGAATCCGAGGAATCATGGTTCGCGATCTGTTACCGCAAATATTCTCCGCACTTTGGAGCTATATATGAGTGCGCTATAAAAATGGCAGTAAAATCTTACTATTCGATTATACAAGTTGGCAGTAAGTGCTGTTAATTTTCTGACTTTCTTCTTGTCTATCAGTTCTAAATTAATAGTGATTCTGCCAGATAACCCTTGTGTAGCTTTTTGTGAAAAAAATCTGAAACAAAAGAAAGACAATTTTCTGACTTTTAATTTACGTCTCAATGACTTACAAAAAATAACCGCAATAGTGTTACTTTTTTTCAAATCCTTTAAGGAAAACGTACAAAACGAAGCCAATATCTAACACAATGTCCAATTGTTGGCAACGGAAAATCACCCAAATATTCAGTAGCCGTGTCCTTACAAAATCAACCTGTTCTATGAAAAAAAAAAAGAAGTAACTGATGTTATTTTAATTCTCAAGTATTTATGATAACATTTAGATAATAAACTTGAGGGTCACGACCTGTATTCACATTGATTTCATATAGACTCATTCTTCCTGTTAATAGATCACAATATACAAGAAACATTGTATGATAAATGATGATGATCTAGGTCTGTCCCTCGAATATTGAAATAAATGTGTGTACTTTTATACGACAGTTTTTGGTTAATTATTTATTGTAATATTTTCCATTTTAACACTTACTGTTTTTATTTAGCTGAGGACAATTTTTACATCTGTTGTAATGAATTTTTTGCTTAAAAACGTTTGATGGCCAACTTCTATAAATCATAAAGAAAAGTGTCCACCCAGTTTACAGCATAGCTTCATGAAGATTCAAAAATCTAACCTATTAGTTTTTTACTTTTCTATATATAATTTTGGTCTATTGTCATTAAAACTTTGATTTTGCTTCTAAGCGTAAACCAATATTTTTAATAATGACTATTTTAAAATAAGCTCAAAATGGCTTTTTCATCAAGAAGTTAGCCTACAGTATATATCCCAGTGTGTACAATCACACATCAGCAGGGTAGGATTGTATATATACATCTGGAATTCAGAAAAGCTGTTTGTTATGGTAATACGAATTCAATGCATCAAATCAACATTAGATCATGCATTGTCTTGAAAGAAAGAAATGACTAAATTTGTTATGTAGAAAATGTTTAAAAGTATCTGAAAATTCACGAATTTTAACTAAACGTAGAAAGATATTTATACGTACTACGTTTAGCAAGTGGAAGTTAGGGAGAAAAGACCGTTTTGTGGCCAATTTTGTAAGAACACAATAATGTACTCTCTTATAGGTAATGTATACTTAAAGAAACTTATAAAGATTTTAAGACGCGTACTGGCTCTATTTTGTCTTGCAGCGTATTTTCAATCCTGTTACTTCGTGTGAATTGAAGATATTAAAAGGCTTCAGTTATATCGGAGGTAGGAGCTCTTAGATTAAGTAAATGGCAGCACAATTTTTGAGAAAACATATAAGTAAAGTTTCTGCCTTCTACCTTGAAACACTGTTTATATATATATATAACATGTAGTAATCTAGAATGAAGTGTCACTTCTGTTTTTAACGTGCTACATGGTTTTCTAGAAGATTCGTTTTTGAAAATCATACTGCAAAGCTTTTAAGGAGACTGCGAAAATGTGACACATTTAACTGTTTTTAGAGAAATCCTGTCAAGATCTCTTAAGTTTAGAGCAAAAAGTATTAAAGTAAATCACGTTTTTTTATCTGTTAAGCGAGAGGATCTCGGAAAATCTCTTATTTTCAACACGGTGAAAAAACACACTAGTAAATGATCACTAAAAAAATGTATCAGAACAAAAATATGCTACATGTATTAAAAAATGTAAATATTTCAGTTGGATTTATTTCTGTAACTACAGAGGAGGCTAGATTTGCAAAACATATGTGTCTTTTTCGACATTGAGTTACATGAGAGTTTCCTTTGAAGAGACATTAGTAATTTTACAAATGGTAATAACACTTAAGAATAATGAATCCTGTAAAGTGTAAATTAAAATAGTGATACGTCTGAAAACGAAGTGTGTATAATTATTCAATGAAAGTACACAGTTTCGGTGAGTTTTCTTATCGTTATCAGGTGCTTTAAGATAAAAGAAACTTCGGTAATTAGCGAAAAAACATCAAATTTAGATAAATATTCATTATGTCTATCGTACTTTTTAAAAATAGGTATTATCTCAACTAATTTTTCCGTTAGGATTGTCTAATGTTTTTAGCTCCCTCTGTTGTTGTCTTACTTATGTTTAGTAGTAGTAGACTTTACGAAGAGAGTTAACTGATATAACCAAATATTATGCACTTATTTATTCTTTAACAGTAAAAATCCCAATTTTAGCCATTTTATTATTTTAAAAGTGTGATAATACCCACATTCAGGAAATGTTGATAAATCATTGGACGATTAGTGCTTTTTGTTATATTTGTGCATCAAATGCATTCTATTCATGTTTAAGTGCTTCACAATCGAAAATAGTTTAGTAATGGAAACTAAACAAAACAAATTTGAACTCCATTTTCAAGTATTTCAATTTCCCACCATTTATATTATTGTAGTATAATTTCAGTGCAAATTAAAAGCAATTACGTTATTGTTACTACTAATGGACACCAGGTTAAAAACAATATAGCATCATGATGACAAAATCGTGTAAGTAGCGAAACGGATCGTTGCTTATAGCAACTAGTAGCTTCACACTTTAATTAGCTTAGCTGGCAAGAAGACCAGTCTTGTATCACACGGAGTTTCGAGTCTCATGTGGTGCTATTGATTTGAAACTAGGAATAAGAATACTTAATGCGCATGAATGACGTGTTTAATATAAATGAATAAGGTGCTTATAATATTTACATTCTTCCTAAAGATTATAGTACAATGACATCCTTCGAGAGCATAATAAACGTTAAATGATCGAAATATTTTTTTTTGTAAAAATGTAAAGCAAAACCTAATTCAATCAATTACGTTTGTTGTTGTTGTTGTTCTGGACAATTATATGAATAGAGCATACTTTCACTTTCCTAACATGCATAGTCGTCAAGAAATTAATGTCGCGTTTTGGAACACTTTCATTAATCACCCCCCAAAAAATGTACATCACGTATAATAGTTAAACGAACCGCCTAAACGTTACGTTAGTGTAGCCTATATAACGTGTAAAGTTTAGTATACTCTAATCCTTATAGTAATGGCACACGTTCGGCATGTAATGCTGTTTGAATACAAGAAGGGAAAACAACACCTCTGTAGCCACAAAGAATATCAAAGAAGTTTATGAAAATGTCTTGAACGTTCGTAAGTGTCAACGATGGTTCAGCAAATTTCGTTCAGATGACTTTAGCCTTAAAAACTGTAACGTAAACATCTAAGGAATATTGGAAAACTCCATAAAGAAGGTGTTTGGGTGCCTCACAAACTCTCCGATGATCATCGTTTCCAACGTGTGAACGTTGCTTCGTCTCTTCTGGCGCGTAATGCGCGTGAACCATTTTTGGACAGAATTGTCACCGGTGATGAAAAATAGATTTTCTATGCGAATATTTAATGCCACAAATAATGGCTCAGTCTTAGACAAAAACCACTTCGACCCCAAAACCCGGACTACATCCGCATAAAATGATGCTTTGCATTTAGTGGGACATCAAAAGAGTAATTCATTTCGAACTATTCAATCCACAGCGAACTGTCAATGCATAGATCTATAGTCAGCAACCGGAATGTTTGAATCAAGCTCTTCATCAGAAACGCCCTTCACTCGTTAATCGGAAAGGTGTTCTTCTTCTCCACGACAAAGCATGTCCACATGTGGCACGTTTGCCGCAATACAAGATTATGGACTTGGGTTGAGAAGTTCTCCCCCACCCACCATATTCTCCAGATATGGCACCATCTTTTTCATTCACTGCAACACCATCATAATGGGAAAACGTATGCAAATGTGGAAGGTGTTAAAGAGGACATCGACATATTTTTTGCTTCAAAGCCAAGTGATTTCTTTAGTCAAGACATTAACAACCTGATTATAAGATGGAAAAGCATCACGATTAGAATGGAGGCTATTTCATTTAATAAATGTTTTGTTTTGATATATAAATTGTTTGGGTTTTTTCATCTAAGAAAAAGCGACATTAACGTCTTAACAACCTAATACATATATACGTTACTTTGAGGATATGAAATTCAAATACGGCTTTTTCTTTTGAAACTTTATCTCATATAAAAATATTTTCAAGGAAACTTTTTGTATGTTAAAGGGTATAGTATGTTCTACAATTAGAAATTTCTAAAAAAGAGAAGTGTTTCCGATAATTATAATCAACATTCAGTATGGGTCATAACAAACTCAAATAAGGATACTGATCCCGTCGTATCATAAAGACCTCATGTCACACCTAGATTAATAATGCTAGTGAACACTTTAAACATTAATAATACTACGCTTAACTGTATGTAAAAGTTTAGTTGTGATGACTGTAGTTTTGTTTTGTTGTTATTGAGGGGTTCGCTATGACCAATGTTGATGTATATGCTATTGGAATTGCCAGATGTCAGGCTTCGTAAGGCCGGATTCTTTATAGCAGGTGTCTGTGACTTGCTGGCGACAGATTTTTACTGTAAACAAACAGAACACAGTCCGCTTGTTTTAAAATAATACAGTAAAAACAAATCAAACGTGTATACAAATGTTCGTTACACTGTTGATTACCACAGTTGCACCCAGAGCTTTAAATAATTATCTCTTTTCCGTCAAAGTCCACATAGGCTGGTTCAATTACTTTAGAACACAATTGACAAGACGAATTATTCTTCTCTGTTTTGTAATTACAATACAGTCTGTGATAATTTCAATTTAAAAATCGCCACCATACACCCTTGATCGATAAACTCACGATAACGCAGTCTAGAATTAGAACTAACTAATACTTTTTCGACGTATATTTATACCCCGACAGAAGTATAGAACATTCCATGCAATACTAGATATTCCAATGCAGTAATATTCAATTAAAGCAACAAGAAACTCGGAAAGTTCTAGCAACATGACACAATAATCTCACTATTGTAAACAATCGCTAATTCATAACAATTGAATCACACAACGTATGATTCGTAAGCAGTTACGTAAACACACCATAAAATATCGCTTCTAAATATGACATCCGCGTTATATAAACTGTCTAAATCATAACGCTCGCATTAAACTGAAATTGAAACAGTCATGTATATCTAACACCGGCAGATTTTATTTTGATGAAACGAAAAAAAAAATCAGTCGTGTATTTTTAGAAAGAAAAGATAAACAAAGATTTTTATAACTATAAGAGTAGATTACCGTATATTCTAGCATATTGCAGATTTTTTATAAGCTTTTAAGCTACAATGCACTAATAAAGCAGTTTTTGTAGACTACTGTATGTTTTTTAAGTGAAACTGGAATTTGTTTGTTGGCCCAGAAAATTGATACTTAACGTTAGTTCAGTAAATAAATCAAAGGCGTACTTGTGTCGAGAAATAAGTACTTGAGAGGCTTCTCCAGCGGAGCTGACACATCTGTATAAGAAGAATCTGAAGGCGTAGCCAGAAAAACATGTTCCCTATATACTGATAGGTAGTTTTTATAGATGTTGTATTAATTCATATGTTATAATACTTCTCTTACACACCTTTAATCTTTTTGAAACGAACTTAAAACAATGGTCACAAAAACGTTTTATGTTCGAGCTGCTGCTGCTTAAAAAACGATCATTTATGTTATAATCCCTATAATTGCTTGTAAACACACACCAGGTTAGAACTAAAGCCAGTTCATAAGCGATCTAAACCGACTGCTTAGAAAATTGAACATGTACTCTAACGAATTATGTTTGCTATTGACTTAATGCCTCTTTACACGTTATAGATCTTATGCCGACGTATTTCATGCACGATTTTATGTTCCTTTCTAATATAATTTATTACCTTAAGTTATAATCACGTGGCATCTAAACTATAGCTCTTGTTGTATTTGATATAAACATAAAATGAAACTACTGCTGGAAAAAACAATAGAAATGTCCATTTAAAATCATATAGCTTATGTAATATTAGGAAAAGCTAGAGTATGATTGGAATTGGGGCAGGAACGTCCTGAACTTTAAACATATTACCCAATTGCATCTTACACAGAGTTTATTTTCAATTAGATCTACACTTTAGAATAAAAACATATACCTAAAATAACTATTCACATAACTTTAACAAGCTTAACTCAATGATTATTTCAGTGTACGATAAAATCAAAGTTTTATCATAATCCAAGTTTACGTGTGTAAAACTTTAAACTGACTCATTTGTTACACCAATTACGTGTTACGTGATTACGTGTTACGTATAATCATCTACAAAAGCATTTTCTGAATTTCTAGAATATATTTTGCAAAGTATTAACATACTTTTCGGCCGCTAATTGATGTTTACTTTTAATATATTTCATTCTTAATATTATCTAAGAATTGATATATATAGATGTTATGTAATAAATATGGGATCTAGAAAAGCCATGTAATACAACTGTAGGTGTATATATAAAATGTGTTATTTTTAAGTAATGGAGTAATTTTTCTGCGTGAGCCGATTTGCATATATTTACATAATTGAATGTAAATCATACGACTTTCATAAACATGCTTTCGTGCTGGAAACTCACCCAAGCCGTTCTTATGAGACCTGCACTGTGATTGTTATCGGCATTCTTTAGTTGCTATAGCAATGTACGGAATTGTAACTATTGAAATTGTATAGAAATGCTTTAGTAGCTGTATATGTAGTTATGGAATATACGGTTGCTATTAGATGTGTTTTAGTAGCCATATAAAGCCACAGAATGGCTGCAATTAATCTTCTTTAGTAGCCGTATAGAAAAACAGAATGGTTGCTATGAGCATATTGTACTAACTATACAGAGCTATGTAATGGATGTATCGGCATGTTGTACTAACTA
>NW_013665781.1:106258-117555 GCF_000517525.1 Limulus polyphemus | reverse complement strand
CAATCCTCGGACTTAAGTATTAAAAAACAACGATTGGAACAAAGACTGTTACTAGTTAGGATTTCTTTGTTTGCTTCAAACATAGGTGCAAAGAAACACAAGGACTATCTGTGCTAACTGTCTCAACATACTAGGGGAAAGCAGCTGGTCAATAAGCACCTACCGCCAACTCTTTGACTATTCTAATCGAATAATAGAATTTGACCGTCACTTTTACAACGCACCCATAGACGTAAAGTGGGGAGCACGAATTTGCTACTACGGGATGCGAACAGTAGACCTTCGTATCCACAGTCCAGCAAGCTAACCAATAGGCCCAGTACCTAAAGAATACACACACACAAACATTTTCAAAAATATTCGAGAGTCATACACACATATAATCATATTGTGTATTCTGAGCATAATTATTCCAGATTCCGCTTGAATATCAAGAGTTACTTGACCAGTTATTGTTATTTTCATTCCGTGTGATAATCTAAAAAATAAGAAACGTTAAAGCGGGAATTTCTGCATACCTCCAATCCCCTATCATCAGGGTGATTCGAAATGTTCGTAACTATTGCATAAGGAAGTAGAGATCTGTAACAAGTTCTTACAAGATAGCATGAAAAGGATCCAGACTCATCACTACAAGTTAAATTTACAGCCTCCGTACTTACCTATCACCCCTAAATTTTAGCAATGAGGTTATTCTTTCGGGGTGACTTGCGCAGTACTCATATTTCTCAAACCTTGCAGAAATCATTTGCGTTCACACTACAGTTTCTGACAGTCTTATTAAAATATTGAATAAATATAAAGTTATAAACTACTGGAATAAAGTGACAAATATCTTTTACAGCTCTTTAATGCAAAAGTCTCACCAGTTTTACCGAAAACTAATATTTTTTCGAACATGTAAACAATTTTTATCTCTTAAAAAAAGGTCTACAAAAAACATTTATGAAACTTGTTAACCCATGTTGAGTATGAAATAAACATGCTTATATATTAAAAACCAGGGCTTCTAAATGCCAGACCAAGGTTTAGCTGCATAATTTATTAAAAGCATGACAACAGAAAAAAAAAAAGTACGAAAAAAAAAACGCTTTAATTTTACAGCACGTTGAAGAATGAATTATATATGACTTCACAAATTAGCTTACGATAGTCAAATATTTTAACATGCCTAGTTTATGGTATTTACATTGATTAATTTGTACGTGTATACAGCTATGGGCTGAAGCGGTAGTGTTTTGTGTTGTACGTGTAAATATATATACAGTTGTGGTTGAAATGGTGAAGTGATTTTGTGCTTATATAGAACATATTGTACCTGTATACTCTCAACTATGGGTTCAAGTGGTGGTGTTTTAGTGATTTTATGTTGATGATGTTCTACCTGTATACCTCTCAACTATGGGTTAAAGTGATGGTGTTTTAGTGATTTTATGTTGATGATAAACCTAACGTTGAAAACCCTTGTTTGAAAGTTCCGAGATGAAAACACAGATATTAGTGATTATTCCTTAAGTATTTGGTGTTAAAAATCATGACCAGTATGGATCAGTTAAAGACCTGACCAGCAAATATGGGATGAGAACCTCATGTTAAAAACCCATGGCCAGTGCAAAATTTTGAGGACTGACATTAAAAATTTATAGCCAATGAAAATGTGTTGAGGATTAAACATTAAAAACTAGTGGCCAGTGCGAATGTATTAAAAACCCCCCATTTAAAAAAACTCATAGCCAGCCTAGTGAAAATTGGTTGAAGTTGTTACATTAAAAATTATGTCCAGTGCCTATTTGTTGAGAACCAGTGATCAAAAACCCTTGTTTTGTTTGTTGAATTTCGCGCAAAGTTACTCGAGGGTTATCTGCACTAGCTGTCCCTAATTTTGAAGTGATAGACTAGAGAGATGGTGGTTAGTCAACAACATCCACCGCCAACTCTCGGACTACCTCTTACCAACGAATAGAAGGATTGACAGTCACATTATAACACTCTCACAGTTGAAAGGGCAAGCATATTAGGTGAAGGGATTCGATCCCGTGAACCGCAAGTTGTGAGTCGTTCCCTAACCACCAGACTATGCTAGACTTAAAACTCTTGGCAAGCACTTAGTTGTTGAGTGCTGGACAGCAAAAACTTATCACAAGTGCAAGTCTGTTGGGGACTGGATATCAAAAATGCTCGGTCAGTGCAAGTGTGTCAAATACCTAATGTTATATACTCGTTACCTACAAATGAGAAATTATTGAGGATCTAACGTTAAAAGCCCATTACCTATTTGTTGGAGACCTACAGAAACGCCAAGCAAGATTTCTATTGAATCTGTTGTTAATAGTCTATAAACATTTTGATCTAAAATTTAAACTTTTGAATCTAATATCATGTTCTTTTACTTGAAATTTACAATTATATGAACATAGCGTCACTTACTGTGAACTTTGTATTAAAATCATTTGTGCAAGCATGACACATTTCATGATATATCGTTCTAAATTTAGTTTTAAATAAAATAAACCTTGGTGTTTATGATTATCACACTACAGTAAATTTATTTTTTACATATTCAAAGGGTAAACCAAAATATTTAATGACATTGAAACTTTTGAACTGTAAAGTAGTCAACCATGAATACTTATTCTAACTCCTCCAGATAAATGTAAAGGACATTCACGAAGGTAATTTTTGAAACGGGTGGCACTTATCAACAATACACGAGATGAGGTGGTACAGATGTAAACATTGTTAATAACAGGAATATGTATACCCGATGGATCACTTATTGCAATTCACTCATGCATTATAAGTTTTATAACATTTACGTTGTTCATTTAAAGATATTTAATTAGGTTTCACTCGAACAGTGTTGTTGTTATTTGTAGTTAAATGTATTAGCTAATTTTAAACTATAATTTTCATGTAGGGATAATTTATTCTTGGTATATATGTTATTTCTATATCAACTATTAATGTTAAACATAATTTTAGTTGATTAACTAGATTTAGTTGTACAGTATTTTTTATGTTTTACATTTTAAATATAATCATATGTATTGTTTATATTTATATAGGTATATATTCTTATACGTGCATATTTTCATGTGCATATTTTACTATTGATGTAGGATATTTGATTATATTCAGAAGTTACTAATAAATGCTATATAGCTACCATTGCTTTCTCTGTTTCTATATTGCTAGCTCAGTATACGAACTTAGGACTAATATAAATCTCCTATGCTTACAAAACTTCGTGAAATATTGAAATTGCAACATAAAATATCGTTTACAGCGAAGGTGCCAACTGATAATTTTTTGTTACATTGCTTGCTGGGATGTTAAGTTAGCCACACTAATTACTGAGTAAATTATTGTTTTTTATCTATGTATCGAGCTTGCTTTGAACAGAAATTATTGGGCTTCGTGTAACTTTTAAAACGTCCTTTATTTCCTATGTGTTGAATTCTATTGTTTTTATGGTTCAGAAAATTTCAGTTTCTCAATTTCTTTCACTAGGAAATTCAAACTAATATTAATAAGTCTGATGACGACTTTCAAAGTTTCAGAAGTGGATTAAACGGATATCAATAATAAAACAAATTTTGATGCCTATTATCTACTAAGCTATTTACTGCTTATCAATAATAACACGAAGATTAGTTGAACGATAAAACTTCTACACGTCAATTTGAAACAATACTGAGAAGTTGATAAAGTTATTCTAATACCGTACATTATTCAAGCTGAAGAGTTTCAAATCCTCAAATTTCTTGATTCTGAATAATAAACATCAGGACAATTTTGAATCACGTCATCAAACGATCTACGTTTTTTTTTTATTCAACTTTGTATAAAACAAACAATTTATTAATTTTGATTTTAAGTAACAAGAACAAAATAAAATAAATATGTTTACTAATACAATTTTTTTTTTCTGTGTTGAAGTACTACGTATAATTTTTCTTGTGTTGTAACAAGTTTATGTCATCAACTACAATTCTTCACATTATCCAAGAATAAATATTTTTTTATTCATTAGTAAGGCTTAACGATAAACATTTTCAGCGCCACAGGTGGAAATTTTGTAAGTAATTTTGAGTAGTTAAATTTCCTAAATGTCAGGCAGGTGGCTCGGATCGTTCATCTATATGGTAGTTTAAATATCTTCTCAATAGGTCATCAGAACTTTATAATACTATACAGTGTTTCCTTTTATAACAATATCTACGTAATGACTGAGTTACAAGTTCTGGGAATGTCTGTAAATATCATAGCAAAAAGTTTGAATTTCTGCTTCTTCTTTTTTATTACAAGATAACTCAAAAAACAATACAATGGTGTCAACCAAATTCACTGAGGTGACAGTTTCCAAAGGAGTATCCGCTTTTATAAGTATTATGAACTATTAAAAAATCATAATTCTAGTGTAAACGACGTTATCATTACCCCTTGAAGTTCGCATTTTTACAGAAATTTGATGTTCCTTTAAAAAGCTTATATACAGAGTGAAACAGGAATTACCAGCCAGTAATATATAAACAATAAATATTACAGTTGGAACCTCATTGCATTAGAAGTTGGTTATAAGTACAACCTTCCTATGTATATTGAAACACTGCATTAAAAAAATAACAACAAGCAAACAAGTAAAGAAAAAACTTTTCAAAAAGGAAGAAAATGTAAGGATGGCTAATATCAATCCTTCAAAAACAATGCAAACAATATAGTAGGAATGGCACTTGCATCATCCCTACATAATAGCACAGGCAAAAATTAACATATAGCAATATATATATCTATTCAATCACAACTGAGCTTAATTTATTCTATTTTTGTCTGTTAACATTTAACATTCTACTACACTGTGTGCCTGTACTATTATGTAGGGATGATGCAAGGGCCATCCCTACTATCTTGTTTGCACTGTTTTTAAAAAGATTGATATTAGCCATCCCTACATTTACTTCCTTTTTTGAAAAGTTTTTCTTTACTTATGTATATACAAACATTATATTTGAGTCAATCAATTCAAGCATTTTATAATTTGTAGAGGAGGTTTAAGTAGAGTTTAGTTGGACATGAAGTTTTCATGAATAGCATCTGACTAAAAGATAGAAGAGGGTGGCGTTTCGGCTTCACTAAATGACATGATGAAGCCTTCGGTCGTTCATTCTCGCACTTAAAGCAGATGCAGTCTATAAAAACCTGATACTCGATGGAAAGTGAGTTGTTGGGAATCTGATGCGTTTAAGGGAATTCTATGTTATTAACACGCACCGTTTTTGTTAGAACGAAGCTGGATGGTCCAAACCTCTTTCAATGTCAATGCTCATGCACGCATAAAATTGATAGGCGCGACCTCTTCTTGTCTTGGTTTAAGACTTTCTGGTCGAGTATTCATGCACCTTTCTGTACTTTCTATATGTCTTAAAGTGTGCCGCAACGTTAGTGGTCATTCATAGTCGTCGCTCGTGGCATAAAGAAAGGACAAGTGAAGCCGACTGGCCCACTACTAGTATAGTGTACTTGCTACAGGTGGAGGACAGTGTGAGTAAGCAGTTCCTTGTTGTACTCAGTGGAGCAGAAAGATTATCTTAGCATCCTTCATCTGTCGTGTTACCCGCATGCCTGTATGTACAGCTTGGATCAAGCTTGTGAATCCTGCCTGCAAGCAACTGGACAAATTCCCGCTAAAAGAATCATGCCCCCTACCGGCAACCCGGAGAGTGAGATAATGAGTTCTCAGTACGCGGAAGCGTATGAAAGGCAACACTATATGATGCCTTTTACAGTATATGTATTAGAAGTTTGTATGGGCTCACGCTATTCATGATGTCAGAGTAGACATATATATATCTGATTATTCTCGTTAAAGCAAACTTATATGTTCCTTTTGTTAACTTTCAATAATATAATTGATTGATATCATAATATAATATTTGTTTGAACCAAAAAGTTAAGCTACAGAATGAATCACGGAATGAGATTCACTTTTCGATACAACAATTTCCTTTAAATTTGTATATGTAGATTCATACTTTTCATTGTTTTGGTTGAGCTCCAAACCTGTATTATGGTTTTTCCTTAGATTGATATCAATCCATTTTTTAAGATTATGTTATGGGCTTTGAGTTGTGATATAACCAAGAGTATAGTCAGAATTATGTATTTTGTGGTTTATAGTAACAGAAATATTTACACGAAACAAGTGTAAATAACGAACTAAAATTGTGATTTATTCCACGTTATCCACGAATAAATATTTTGTTACTCGTTAGTAAAGATTGATAATAAACATCTTCAGCGCCACAGGTGGGAATTTTGTAAGTAATAGTGAGTAGTTAAAATTTCTTAAATATAGATATATAAACATTATTATATTTGTGTTCAAGCATGTTCTACTTCTTTTTTATCAGATCAGCGAGATTTGGGTTTACATGTAAGATATAGCGAACAATAGACCATTTGTACAATTTGACGAACCTTGAAATATCACACTATATCAAGTAATCAATACCTAAACGTCCCCAGAAAACATTCCCTGTAAAGTCTATTCGTGACAGGTAAATTGAGCACGTAAAGACCTCAAATGGATGTACACCCCTAGATTTATTTTTATCACATCTGTGGCAGGCTTCTATTGCACGATATTGCTGATATACAAGATAAAAGTGAATGAGGCCTCCTTCTCTCTTCTTATTGGCTTTTGGTTTAGTGTAAATTAGTTCCAAGTTTATCTAGACTATAGTATCACGCAGGTTACAGGCCCAGTCATATTTTTAACTTATATTTTCATACCAGTAAAACATATATATGCGTGTTCTTTATGAAGTTGGCTGTTTTTGTTATAGAATTACCAATGACGTCATCGGTTTTCTAAACATTTCTCCATTGTATGTCTCATTCGATTTTAAACACGTTTCTCCAAAACATTCAATGACTAAATTGCTTGCAACAACTTTGTTGATTACAGGTTATCTTAGTTATATAAACAATTAAACAAAAGAAACATAAATATACCAAATAATTCACTGATTACTGCTTAGGCTTTGCTCTGTAATTTACACAGAAAATTAGGGACTTCACCTAATTTTTTTATTCGTTCGTAGCGACAGGCAAAAAAAACGTAACATTACTTGCTACAGTACAATATGTGGATCCCACTGTCAGTGCACGATATATTAACAATGTGGTGATTCGAGGGTTAATTACACGTTAGGAGTACATCTTTTTTGGCTATATATTATTTATATATTGTCATTAGTTACATGCTGTACATCTTCAAAAAGTTCAATACTATCGTCTTCTTTTAACTAATATATTACACCTTTTAACTTTACGTTGGGTGTATAACTTTTCTCATTAGTTACGTGTTGGGTGTACGTCTCCCAGTAATTGGGTTTTGGCAAATCTTAATCCTTTAATTCCATTTTAATGGTTTAACCTTTCTTTTTAAGTCTATACACGTAAGGTAACATATCGTTCTCTATAATTGAGATTAGGTACAACTAGTGAGAGCAACGCCTGGATAATACTACGACTACTACTACTTGTAATTTTATCAGTTTTATATTTATGTTACTATCTATTTTTGATTTCCAATACCTTTGTCTATATATATATATGTGTGTGTGTAAGTCTGTCATGAAACAATTATAAATATGCAGTGGATAACTGTTCATTTGTCCAATAAGCTTCAAATTAAGCAGCGTCTTATTTCTTGAAGACTTAAATACAACTAAATAGTGCCTGATTGGTTGAGAATCTGATATTGAAAACCTACAAATAAACAATATCTAGTTTGCTAAGGACATGGCAATATAAATCTACAACTAAATATTACCCGAATTGTTGAAGATTAAATATTAAGCGCCCACAGCTAAGCGATGCCTACGTTGTTGGCCACCTAACATTGAAAACTAAAAACTAAACACATTAAAAACTCATGCTCAATGCAAATTTATTGAGGACCTGACATTATATACGTATGACAGAGATAATGTGTTGAGGACCTGAGAATAAAAACCAGTGGATATTGCCTGTTTCATACGCTCATACTCTTTGAGGACCTAACGTAAAAACATGCAACGAATTTATTGGTGGAAATGAGTTAGTATCATACACAGCGTAGCAGGCACTAAAAGAAAAGTGGGTAAAAGCCATTTTCTCCCAAATTAAAGCGCATACATGTAAATTACCGCGTCATTCTCGGATAAACCACAGATATTTACTGAAAACTTTTGTTAATTTTTAAACGTATTTAATTCTTCTGCTGTATACAGTGTTATGAAATTGTCATTATTGGTGAATTTTTGTTTTTCTACAATGCTACGTTTTGATTACTATATTGGCTACTTCTGGTGTTATATAACCAAAGCTACGTTATTCTTGCTAAACATGTTTTTCTGCTTTATAAGGTTATTTAATGGTTGGCGTGTTTCTGCTACTAGACCAAAGGACTAACCAGTGTCTGTTGGAAACTTTTATTTACGGAGCGGTTGTCATTGATATTTTAAGTTATTTTTACCATCATGCTTTTTGTTAGAATGAGTTCGTACAGTGGCAGTTACTGTCATAATTGAGATTCTAACAACAAATGGGTGACATATCAATTGATATTTCAATAAATATCAAACTACTAAGCATAGAACGAAACCTAGCCTCAAGTACTGTGATTCGAAGCACTTTTCCATCGATGTTTTAGTGAGTTTTTCATTTTGAGAATATTACAGCCTTGCATATCTAATGCTTTGAATAAAGTGGCGTATCTCTGTACTATATAACCTCAAGGCTTCGTTGCTTCACAGTCCGGAAGTTTTTCTGAATTTATGAATACATCGGATGACTCTTGTGGAGATTAATGGTGTAGACGGTTTTTTTCCACAGGGTTCTACACTCAGTACAAGGCTCCTTACGGAAGGATGATGTAGGCGGCATGCTGAGGCGTCATCCCAGTGTCTCCAGGGCTTCCTGGCTTGTTGACTTTGGTGGCCGCTTTTCGCTGTAATTCATGATTCTTCTCAAATATTTGCCTTCCTCTTGGATGTATCTGACAAAGCCCCACAATTATGCAGGCTGTAAGTGTGCTTGAACACGACAATTGCATTTCCGAAATGACGCGCTCAGCTTCTCGTGCCACATGACCTGCGCGTGCTAAGTGCGTGGCGTCAAATTCAGAGGGAACAAATTACTGGCGCCGCTAAATGCCAGTAGGCGTGACTCTACAGTAGCCAATATGCTGTTCCATCATTTGTTTCCATCACTTTGTTGGAAACGAGTTTATTTTTAGAAAAACCTGAAAAAAGAAAAGAATAAAATCCTATAAGGAACATATTTTGTTGACACAATTCACAATAGTTGTTTATATATATATGTATCGAGTAATGGAAACAATTATTGAAACACACAAGCAATGCACACAGAGCCAATCAGAAATATGTAGTAATGGAAACAAGATGGTTAATTTAGTAGGAAAATAGAAACACAAACATAAGGCACACAGAGGCAGATATAGGTGGGTGTAAACAACATCTATAGTAAACACAAATCAGCAGAAAGAAAGAAGTATTAATGGATCAAACATAATATAAAATACTTCTAAAGACAGGAGAAACGTCAAGAATCTGTCGGTCACAAAATCTTATTGACCCATGGCCTGTCAATGGCCTAGCTTACTACCAGCAGACGGTGTGAGAACGGCTTGCCTTCATACTTAGATTAACTGCATGGGTTAATCTGGTTTATAAATCCACTCAGAAATAGACATATGAGGGTGTAAGCTCTACCATTTTATATGTGAGTCCTTTGCTTTAGACAGATCATTAAGCCTTGTTTTCATGTTGTCATACATATTATCAATGTATAATTGTGTATTATAGTTCCGAATGTCATGTATAGCACCCTATAAAACAGCCCTTTGTTTGGTCGCTTTTGATCTTCTCAATTTTGAAATAACCTAATACAGCCTTAAGAAATTTTATAATAGGACTTTGTACAGGCCAAGCCATGGTCGTGAATGATCCTTCGGCCTCCTTACCGCGTCCAAAATATCTTTCACTGCATTTGCTGTGTGCTTGGTATTATTATCTTACTGGAAGATTAATCCCGATCCGATAAACCATCGTGTTCCTGAGAAAATGACATGATGGATTAGAATCTACCTGTTCTTGTTAACAGTCAGGGTGCCATTAATTTTGGGTAGCTCATCACAGCCGTTGACTGAGATGCTTCTTTGTTTGTTTGAATTTAAGTACAAAGTTACACAACGAATTATCCGTGCTCTGCCCACCACGAGTATCGAAACCCGGTTTCTAGCAAACATACCGCTGTGCCACTGGGAGGAACTGAGATGTAGCCACCCCAACTTCGTAATGAACTTTCACCATTCTTTACTGTAGATGGTATACACTGACTTTGATACCGTTTTTCTCTCTGTCATTGAACAAACTGTCGTTTATAGTTGCCAAGTAAGTCAAACGTGTATTTATCTGTAAAGAGCGCAGTTCCAAGTTTACTTATTATACTGTTTGTGGTGCGGAGCGATGCCCATTTCAACCTTTTGCATTAGTTACTTTTTCTCAGCAACAGTTTTCGAGTTGCTATTCATCCATCGAGACCATTCCATACTAACGTGTATCCTTATGCTCTCGAGGTTGGATTTACACTGTATATTTACAACAAGATTGTTGGTAAGAGGTGTACTCGACTGTCGTCTATGTCTTAAAGAACGTACATTTGGTTTTCTAACTCGACCACTTGTATTAATAACAGTGCCAGTTTCACGTCCTTCTTCTGAGTCTTGCATGCTGTTCCTACTAAAACATATAGTCTTGCAGCAATTATTTGCATTGAATATTCTTGGTCAGCCAAAACCTTGATTTCTACACGCTTGTCTTTCGATATTTCAGTTTAGCATCCATTCTGCATATAGATCTCTATATAGCTAGTACAACGTGGCCATAGCATCCATTCGCATATAGATCTCTATATAGCTAGTACAACGTAGGCGTAAGAAACATTCCGTATTCTATTTAGCTATTAAGATATACCCAAAGCAATCATTACATAGCTCTGTATAGTTAGTACAACATGCCGATACATCCATTACATAGCTTTATATAGTTCGTACAACATGCCGATACATCCATTACATAGCTCTATATAGTTCGTACAACATGCCGATACATCCATTACATAGCTCTATATAGTTAGTACAACATGCCGATACATCCATTACATAGCTCTATATAGTTAGTACAACATGCCGATACATCCATTGCATAGCTCTATATAGTTCGTACAAT
>NW_013665781.1:98690-105433 GCF_000517525.1 Limulus polyphemus | reverse complement strand
AACAATCTTTAAAGCTCCATAACACACATAATTCGAGGATTGCACCTGTTATATGTCTTCAACAATCTTTAAAGCTCCATAACACACATAATTCGAGGATTGCACCTGTTACATAAAGTACACGTCACACACTTCATGAATCTTTAAAGTTCTACAACACACACACACGTGAGTGAAATATAAATGTTCAATGGGAAAAATTGTGTGTATGTTGTGGTAATTCTCAAGATTATTGAAGACTGACTTCTACGTCATTAAACAACGGACATTTTCAAGAAACGATTAGAATAAATTATTTTACAGCATATTTTACTGGTTTTCGCCACGTGAAGTATTGTTTTCTTGTTCCTAAATATTCAGATTTATTCCTTTCTTTTAAATTTCTAGCGTATTTCTTTGCTTTGGTCAATTTCAACAGCATACTTTTTACATGAAAGTTTATCTGCTGACTTAAACATCAATACCTAATTCCAGAGTTTCTGTAGTTTCTAAGTTGAATACTCAAGTTTTTTGAAAACTCGGTATAAAAGGTAATTTTCAGCGAACTACAACAGTTAAGTTGAAAAAAAAATGCTTCAGATTTACAGCACGTATTTATAAAAACTCTTGACCGTAACTTCAACGTGTTTCGTAGTTTGTTTATTGAAACCAGCAGCAAACATACAGGTATTTGTCTAAGAAAGCTTTTGATCACTAATCAATTTAATAATAAGTTTAAGTATGTCTAAGCTTTCGTTCGGTTGCAAAATACGCAATTGCGAAAGTAAGCGACAAGCTGGTACCTGCATTAAACGGTTTGTGGAGAACTACTCCTTTGATGCAGGACAAACCCCAAGAACTTACCACCCAAGAACTCTTGGTGACCATGTTTCACTAAGCATAACACCTCGAACACACCTTTCAGCCTTCCATTAGAGCAAACAATGGAATCGATAATAGGAAAGAGTATGATTGACAGGTGAAGAAGCAAAATAGCTGGAAAACTAATGGAGCTCTGCGTGTGCCCTTGACACCTGTGACAACGACACTTGGGGGGGTTGGTTAGTAAAGTCCAAAGGCTAGACGAGGGGGAGGGGAATCTTGAGGTCAGTTGCTTATTCAACATGTATACATTTCTAAGGAGTACAACTCACGCTGTTCACTAAATTACAACACGGTTTTTGCATGCGGGATTCTGTACGTGGTTTCTATTACAAGTTTGAAGCAGACGTCTGTAAGTATGGGTTTAATGATAACAGTAGCCCTAACAACAGTTAGATAATTTTAAATATAAATTCCTAATGATATGCAGTCTTACTACACCAGAGACAAAACATTCGAAGGCTTTAATTATTAAATAAAATGACCCTGTAAATAAAAACGTCTGTGTTGACTTGCTTATAAAAACATCCTTTTGCTCTACATGTCAGTTCGAACTTTTCTCTTTCAAATATATCAGCACATTATTAAAATACGTAGTGAATGAACTAAATTTGAAAATTTCGCGCGCTTGACACTACTTTCCATTTTTAATCTATTCGATTGTGTTATATGTTTAAGTTAGCAAGAGGTACGGGAAACAGTGAGAGAACTGATTTATCGTGAATCATATCTAGTAGATTAAATCAGTAATGGGAACGATACTGCTACAGTCCAGTTATTAATACTTTATCGTTTACAAGCCACCAGTCATTTTTTGTAATTAATGTCTTATTTGCAAAGACTTGTTCATACTTATCACCTTTTTCCAATTCACTTAAAATGACAAATTGTGATAATTTGTGGCGTCTTTTGACTGTGGTTTCATTCGGAACTAGTTGCAAATTTAATAGCCTGTTTAAGTTTGGTCTGCCCAGTTTCACCACTCGCTGTGACTTACGTATATAGGAACACTTATAGCATACAAATTGTTAGGATATACTATTCTGCATAGTCCCGCCTTATATTTGGGTTGCATACGATAGGAAAACTGACCAATCATACGACAGAAAAACTCAATGTTCTGCCTTCTAGCAGCCATCTGTTAGTGCTAAAAGCTCGTGATTGGCGTGTCACTTTTAGCGTTGCCCTGTAAGGCGGAGCACCTGCTGAGCACATGCAACACTGTTTCATTTCGCAGAACAAGTTCTGTTAGCTGACGGACAAGCCTACTCCCGTGTGGCAACAGTGGCAGTGATAAAACTGATGAGTTTGAGGGTGGGAGTATGATCTTAGTCTGATCTGTCCATTAGGTGGCGTGACCCCGTGCTCTTTAGTAGACGAATCTGTTGTAAAATTTGGTGTGTTAGATTATTTTACCAGGGGTAAGTTTATAGAAATATAATTCCAGTGGACGTTTTCTTTTTAAAGAAAATATGAACTTTGTTTCTAGAAAATACGAACGAACTCAGTATGTTTTTTTTATGTGTGTGTGCAGGTACTTGAAAAGAAGCAGAGACGGGACCAACAACGTATTCTTCCGGCTTGGCAGACGTGGTGTCGCCCGTGGAGTTGAGCGTCAATTGTGGTCAACACCCTTACACCGGCACCGTGGCGTTCCAACCGGCAAACTCCTCGTGTTCTCCTTTCTCTACAGCAGTCTGTCAGACCACAGTCTCATCCGGTATGGCTTATCTCAAGTCTCCACCTTACTCAGTGAACGGGATCGGGCTGCCTTCCCCCGGAGTTGACCTTCTCCATCCTACCATCGGCTATCCTGGTAAGCCGCTTATACGTGCCTTTCTTTTCTCTTTTCCTGAATGATAGCTTACTTAGTAAGCTAGGCGGTTCCAAGCTAAGCCGTCGCGGCAGCTTCTTCCAAACTCGCGCCATGCGCAGGCATGTATGGCCGGGATTCGGACGTTAGTAAAGCCGATTACACGTCGGTCCTGATTTGACGGATGTTATGAGCTTAGCAAAGAGTAATTGTAACAACGTGGTAATCTAATACGTCATGAATGAGAAGAGGAATTAGGGTAAACACAATATTTGAATTAAACACTGAGCCTTTAATCCCACTTGATTTTTTTAAAGCTTAATACTACTTACGATGACGTGCTATTTGGTGAACGTATCTTAGAACGGTGATCACAGAAATCCTCGGGCTCATTGGTCCAATGCTTAAGTCCATATAGATACTCTTTCGTTATTTATTAAAGGAAAATGCTATATAAGGTGAAGTATTCGTCACATTTTCACACCCGGCCAGAGAGGCACACTTCATAGCTTCTATAACGACAAAACTGTAGAATTCAAATATTATATATCGAAGAAGAATATTCCGAAGTTTTTAGCCTTCTCCAATCATTGTTTGAACCTTATATTAATTCCATTTAACCGTTCTTAGAGATTCAAGTTCGTATGGATCGGTTAAGTATTATGTTACGCTAGGTTAATGTGTCGTGTTATGCTGTGATGTCATTTCGTCGTTTGTGCATTAGGTTCATGGATTCTATCTACGGATTCCTCAAATGCGATACAAAATATGATGTTTATAACGTAATACATGCCAGGCTGCGTGTCACGAAAGTAGGGCAAGGGTTTTTCTAAGAAAGGATCGTGAAGACCTTTATCTCAACAAGTATGTTAGCTGGTTAATAAGTAGACCCGAACCCGGCGAGGTAAGTGACGCACGCACAATATCTACTCTTAAACTTTTTTTTTTTATTTCATAAAGTTGTACAGTTATGAAGATATCGCAGAGTCTGTGGAATTTTTAGACGTGTAATCGCTGGTATTCTAGATTTGTACAGCGGTAATTATTAAATTGTTTCTACGTGCGCTCAACATTTCTGATATTTATCACTTAAACTGTATAACAGGTTATTGTGTGTTATACACTTGGTAATCTTGACATACCGTCTAATCTCTATATACATCTTTTAAGTAGTTAATACTACTTGTAGATAAGACTTTAGCTCAAATGCAAGAGCAACAGTAGAATAACCAATGGTATGTAGTTTTACTATCTCAAACAGGAATATAGCCAATGACATTTAGTTTTATTATCAAGCTGCATTGGTCAGATCATATGTACTGTAGATTAATTGCTGCATGAAGAATGTTAAACACTGTAGGCAGGGATTATTTTACTCTTGCAGGGGTATCAATGCAGTTCTGCTAGGTCATATACTTTTGGAGCTATGTTTACTTTAAGCCGTTACAGATTAACTATATTTTGGCTGAAGGTTGAAATGATTAAGATCATTCAAAATCTATTGTTCCAATACATTTCTATGTTCCTTAAACATGATTTGCGCAAGTATGGTTCAGATTACAAACATTTCGACGGACTCTTAAATTCCATATTTCAATATCAACTCAACATTTACCTATGTTAAACGCTATGATAAAGTCATAAGCCAGAGAAATTTTTTAATTAAGCCTTACCTTAAGTTAACACTCATCAAAACGTTTTCTACACTTGTATTCCTGTGAATCAGCCACAAAAAAACAACATAAAAATACATAGTGACAACTTCATTAGGATAAAATGTGAGTTTTCAATGTCACCAGCAAATGTCTCGAATATCATCTGATCAACACACACAAAACAAACAGATTTCATTGAGTCTTTCCTGTTGATAAAGCTCAATTTGGTTATCAAAATATCGGGAAAACATAGATTATCAGCGTAAACAACTTGTACCTTTTTTTATAAATTGATAATACTATATAAGCGAAATAATTCTGTTTTGATCAATACTGCAATACGACAGTCTCTTAGCTCCCTCTTGTGTCCGATCATTTAGCTGAGCAGTTAAATTATCCTTTACAATTCCTAGATGGGTTTGGTTGTAGTTAAGCACAAAGCTATTTGTACTCTTCCCACCCCACCACAGGTATCGAAACTCGGTTTCTAGCGGTATGAGTCCGCAGACATAACGCTGTGCCACTGGGGGCTCCTACATGGGGATCTTAAACCAATAATGTTATATCACTCACAAGACACCTTTTTTCCGTATTATGTTTTCAATTCAGGATTTTTCCTTTATTTGATATCACGTGTTTCATTAAACTTAATTACATGGGTATTCACCGGAGACAAAATAACAGTTCTGGTTGTGTTTAACGTTTACGTAAAATGAATTTACTGGTCGGCAACCAGCGGAAATAAGAACCAAGAATCAAGGTTTAAAGGATAAATAAGTATAGTAGGAAAAGCTTAGTTCAGTGTTAAGCCTGCAAAATAGAATGTTTAACACGTAGCTGGGTGGTGGTGTCTCCTCCAAAACAGGTCTAAAAATGTTCAGCCAACTCCCCTCCCACACACACCTGATAAGCCTTAGCTTCAAAGTAGTATTAACATTTTCAAATAAATAATCATTCATATTTATGAGCATACTGTTTGGAGAAGTTGAGTAAGTACAATATATTTATGAACATATTGACTGGAAAAGTTAAACGAACCTTTCGGTACTTCATAAACTGGAGTTTTTATACACAATGACACTAATTGTAGCTAATAGATATATACGTGCGAGTGTAAAGTATTAAAAGACGAGTTCTAACTGATGAAAAGTGGATATAAATCCTAGAGTCAATTTCTTATACAAGGCAGTACTTTCATAAGGAACTTACTTAATGATAGAATGAACTGGATATTTGTATTTTAAATATATTGAAATTTGCACTATAAACTATACGTTATCCACTGGTGGATACGAGTGGATAATACACCAGACTTCCAGCAAGAAGACCTGGGATCGAATCCTAGCTATAACCATCAGATTAGCAGCCGAAACGTAATACAGAATTAGTTAATTAGTATCCAGTCATTAAAAAGTTACTAATCTTTAATTAGATATGGGTGATCGTATAGTGTACTAACCATACTTGAGGAAGGATTCGTATTATGCTATTATATTAATAATAAAAGTTTAAACAACAATTTTTAAGTACAATGAAGTGATTCATCCTACACGTTTCGACAAGACATTTGTCTGTCTTCAAGTATCTGAAGAAGACAGTCCAATGTTCTGCCGAAAGCGTAGTAACCATGACAACGAGTTATAGCCTACGTCTCAGCACAGGTCACGGGAGGTAAGGATTTGGGGGAATCCCGCTTCTATTTATATCTAGAATTCAAACAAAAAAAAAACAGATCACAAAGTTGTGTAACAAATAAAATAATACAATGTCGTATGTAGCAGTTTGTGAAAAATCACAGTAAACGGAACAAACTGTCGGAAGTCTTGCCATTAGATAAACTAAAGACTGAAAAAGACGCACAAGTATGTCGAAACTAATAGTGTCCTAACAACATGTCTTCTGTTAGTTTGTTCCATTTACTGTGTCATTTACTAAACGAAGACACTTCACTAATAATAGTCACTAATTAAATTTAACGTACTACAAAAAATACCATCTCTTTAAAGGTTTATATATCAGCAAACTATAAATACTGTATCTTTCGGTGTATAAGACGCACTTTTTTACCCCAAAATTTGATGTCAAAATATGCTTACGTCATATACACCGAAGGTATGAATAATATATATGTATATATACACAAGCCACGTGTAAATATATTTAAATAGGCGTGCATAGTTTAGTTCAATTGAATGTGTTATGTATAACAATAGTAGTTTTTTTTCTTTTAAAAACATAACTATTTATAATGCTCCCTAAATAATAAAACAATAAATTACAGTGAAAGCAATGAAGATTTTGTAGGTTTGAACCAAACTAAATAACAGTAAACCTTTTTTCTTTACGGCATTTTCTTATTTTGATGTTTTGAGCTCTTTCGTGTTTAGAACACTATATACTAATTTTTAAAGTAT
>NW_013665781.1:78069-98296 GCF_000517525.1 Limulus polyphemus | reverse complement strand
TCCCCAAAACTTTGTCTTCAAAATAACGGTGCGTCTTATATTCCGAAAAATACGGTATGTTACCCAATGGTAGTAGCTGAAAAGCTGTTTTAGTATATAAATATATATCAACAATAAACGATACATTTCATATTGAAGAGCGTTATGCTTGGCTTTATTTATATACGATTCTCGACTTCATTTTTTTGTAAAGTTTAGCCAGAAAATCACGTTTTTCCGCGACATGTCTACAGTGTTGTGTAAGCTTCAAACTGTGGTTAATTAATAATGCTACTGGCTTGAACACTTGGTCCCCGTACACTATAGAGAAGAGGTTATGCCCCACTAATTCGTCTGGTAATATTTACAGTATAACCGACAAGGCTGAACATTACCATTGTACTGACGGTTGGCTACGGTGTCCCAACCATCCAGTTAAATGCATGCGCACGGCCGAACACGTGGGGAGTGGACACGGAGAGGGTATTTTTCTGTAACGTTAAACTTTGGCTGGACAATGGCTATTCTCCCCCCACACCTGCCCCAAATACAGTCCTGGATTATACAAACTATTCACAACGACCTTTATCCATACACGTTCAGTGTCACGCCTGTATATATATATATATGCTTTCTTGTCGTCGGTACTCCCGCGTGCGGCTGGCCGTTCCTGCAGGAAAGATGAGGTTAATTTAAATGAAAATCGCCTGGCTGAGTTTGTGAAGATTATGGTACACCACATGAGGTTAGTGCTTAAAGTGTGAAAAACTATTGTCATAAACATCATGCCGTTCTCCTTTTAATTGTCATGTAAAGTGTGTGTGGATTGTGGCGTTTCTTCCCGGCATGAATGTTCGATTTTGAATTTGACATAAATATGTTTGTTTTGAAATCTTTTTCAATTCATTAGTATGCCCAAAACGGTATATACATTTTGCAAATATCAAACTTTGGGATGTTTTAGATTTTACAGATAACAACCCAAGCTAGAGGAATATTTTGATAACGTGTTGCGTTAGCCGTTCCTAATTTTGAAGTGATAAACTAGAGGGAAGGCAGCTAGTCAACACCACCCACCGCCAACTCTTAGACTGCTTTTTATAAACAATTGACCATTACTATTAATGCTTGGACAACGTTTCGATGATGACAAAACCTTGTCGAAACGTTCTACATTAGCTGTTATGTTAAACCTATATTAAAGAGTTTCTTCATTACCCATTCAAGCCATCTCCAAGCTTTATTAGTCTCAAAGTGGGTTTCTCGTCATCGAAATTGACCATTACATTATTACGTCCTCACGGCTGAAAGGGCAAGCATGTTCATGGATGATAGTATTTGAACCCGCGATCCACAAATTGCTAGTCGAAAGTTCTAAACACCAGTTCTTATTCAGTTAATAAGACGTTCCTTGTTGTCTTTAATCACTTCCCGGATACCACGATTTGCAATGTGTTTGATCTTTATCTTAAAGACTTAATTATTAGTTGTGTCTCTGATTCCATAGAAATGTTTTTTGAAGATGTCTGTGGAACAAAATGAGCACTTGAACAGACGCGGCAGATATATGCCTGAGAGTACCAGTGTTATACTGAACGAATGGGGAAGGATGACACTTAATATATTTAGAAGAATTATTGTAAATTTGTTGAGACGGAAGAAATACAGGTTTTAATATCGTAGAAAAACTATAAAATTTCCTACTCGGCATATTATCGGATATCATTTATCATAGTTGAAGAATCTTGATATTCCGAGCCCTTTCGGAAGGAAAGACTATGGTTTCCGAAACCTCTCGAGCTGGTGGGTTTATAGTTTACTTGCTCTTTGAATCCTGTATACATGTGTTGTTGTTTTTTTGCGTCTCCTAACACAACTCATTAGCTCTTACTTATTTCTTCAGTAGCGTTTCAGTCATTGTTCTATTTTCCATTTCTCTCTCTCTTTCTCTTCGGACTTTTATATGTTTTAGTGTAACATAAAGATAAAAAAAAAGGTGGAATGCGTATTTGTGTTAATCCAACTAAGCATTGTAGACTAGATAGTTATATTGTTATGGTTATGCCTTTTACAATTACAATAGGTAATAGGCCTAATACTAATGTCTTATGACAAGTTAATTGTAAATAATTATATTGTTTTAAAACACTAGGCACTTTGATGCACTAACGTACAGATAAATTCATTCTTCCCGACTCGCGCAAAAATGTGTCTAAATTTATTTCTATCAAGTATCGGCTAAAGTAAAGTGAGACAACCACTGACAGGTAAGAAAAAAGAAATCTCCCTTAACGTCAACTTAATAACGCCGTTGTGTTCACTCAGTGGTTCATTTATTTTGCGTGAACAACTTCAGAGCCTTATGTTGCCATGTTCTAATAATATCAAATTGCAGCAGCTATCCTATTTTTTGACTATAGGGGACTATCCCGTCCTATATTTAATAATGGATATCACGCTTGTGTTATATGGGTCCAACATTAGTCGACCAGCAACACAGTAGTGACTTAGCACTAGGATATGAAGGTCAGCCTATGTGCATTTACACATAGATGTTACGAACTATCAATGTTACACGAAAAAGGTTTTATACATCAAGACAGAATCTATGTATACATTATTATAATAGAGGTGGAGTGAAGCAAGATGCTGGTTTATTCGTCCCCTATCTAATAGAAAGAAACGTATTTTCTTGTTTATTAAAACCTTTCAATTAAGTACCGATAAAATACAATGCGATATTTAAATCATAGAAACGAAGGAAGCCATTTAACTTTGGTCCGATAAGTTGAGAGGATCTTTTTTATTAACAAAATCTGGGATAATGTTTTAATAGGTTTTCTTCCGAACGTCTTCGTTGCTGGATGTTGACACTGTGGTTAAGAGTTGTACTTCTGTGTGCTAGGCCTACTTCAGAGGGTTGTGATACAGACTCGCGTCTCGTTCTACGCCGGAAACGGCTTTACTCAGAAACAAACACGATCGTATTCTCTTGAAGCTTCAGGCGGGAATGAATAAGTTGATTGAGACGTTAGAGCTGGCCTGTAGAAATCGTGTGAAGAAAAGCGTGGATTTTTAGGGCTGGTCACAGTGAGCAAAAGCCCCCCCCCCCCCATCCAAATATGAACGCCCATATATATATATACCCCCAAAAATGCTTCGTTTGAACTCAGACAAACAAGATCTGTCGGTCTTACCGGCAACTATGTGTCTGCATTTCGCTCGAATGTGGAGTATTTGAGGCTCTCATTTATAGAAGGATGCTAATCGCCTGACGTATAGAGTGTTTGGTAGTCAGTTTTTGGAGGAAGAAAGAGGTTGCTTTTATGCTTTTACAGAGAAAATCTGGCATTTACGGAGTACACAACAAGCGTTGAGACCTTGTGAGAACTGAAGCAAACACAAATGTCTGAGTTAAATCCATAAATAAAGAGTTCACTCTTACAGAGCTGTATATGTGTATACTAACCAGTCAGTTAGCCTATATTTTTGACATATGTCCAATATAATCCAATAACACTCTTTTTTTTCTTAAGTACTGTCGTTAACATTGCTTTTCAAAGATTTTAAAACGCTTGTATTCCATCAGCTATATAAACGCATTTTTTATTTTGTTTTGAAGGCACGAGTAAGTTATTCACAAAGTTATATACTACCAGTTTCAAGAATTTGTAGTGAAAGATGAAGATGAAGATGGATATAAGAGTGCCTAAAAACCTCTTGATAAATATAAAGTAATCTAATTGGGCACATGTTGGTTTCGGACATAGTTTTTATTTTCTGCGTAACCATAATAGTTAATGCAACATAACAAAATCCTTTTAAAATAACAACATTGAAATAAAAACAAATCTGTCCAACG
This sequence comes from Limulus polyphemus, assembly GCF_000517525.1. Lineage (NCBI taxonomy): Eukaryota > Metazoa > Arthropoda > Merostomata > Xiphosura > Limulidae > Limulus > Limulus polyphemus. Next base: position 94,455 of record NW_013665781.1, on the reverse strand, counting down.
AGATTCGGAACAGTTGCTCGTTGTCAAGCCTTGTATGGAAAATACGATTTTTATATAAACCTGAGGAAGAGCAGTCGCTCGAAACGTCTCTAGACAGATTTGTTTCTGTTTCAACGTTGTGTTTTACAACGATTTTATTTTATTGCATTAATCTCCTAACTTTGTGCGGATTCCAGTTTTTCGTAATATTATAGTTGTTTATACTTGTCAATGTAATTCTTCTTATGTCTGATCTAAAATCGTACATGACTTTCCATGAGACAAGCAAAGGACTAAAGGTGTCTTTAAAGTTAAACGTTATATACACCACATGACAGTTAGGTACAAATATTGATTAAAGTATTGATTATAGGTATACAAAACTACCGATATTTTGTTTCAAGGACATGCAGGTTATTTACTTGCTAATCCAAGTTTAAGTTTGTGAAATATATGGAGTATATTATGTTATTATTATTATTTAGCTTGTACTATTCAGATTAGTAATATGGTCACACTTTCTACAACAAATTAGTTTATAACTTGTAAGAAAAGTTTGCATTACGAACTACATAATAATCAAACCGCGTGGATATAAACTACAGTCATCAGATGATAATATTAAATCGTTTGGTTGATTATTTTGGCTCTTTGTTAAACTGACTGAAGATGACATTTATCCTCTCACTTGAGGAAAGGTGTTTCAGGCTCATCAACGAGTTAAACAACTGCGATACCTATAGGTCTACTACGGCCGCGTTATGTCAGGCAGAGCTTCACAAGTTGCATCTCTTGGAATCAAATAAATTATTTCATTCAGATTCATTTTAAGCAAAAACTATACAATCAAGTAAAAATATTATCAATAAGTGTGTTAATGTTAATAAAAAGTTATATATTTATACTACAGTTGAGTGAAAATTACCACTATGGAGCAATGGTGGATCTGGATTGCAAACTTGAAGGGCGCCATCTGATGGGGGTGGCGCCGAAAGTGAATGTACAAACAAAAACCGATTCCATCTCCCTTTTAATCTCCGTGTAGTGTAAGTAAAAGAGTGGGCAGGCATGGCTCTACTATTAATAAAACACTGGGATGAGGTGGGAAAATAGATCCCTTTCATGTCTCCCATGCCCCTTTTTTGGCAGTTTCGCAAAACATTCATCTTTAAGCTTGTGTTTTACCAGGAACCCAATATAGTTATTTGGACAAATAATATTCCTTACTTAACAAACTGGTCTTAGGGATAGGGCGCCTAATGAGGCGATGACCATGGGCGCAAGTTGCGCTTGAAAGTCTTTTCGTCCTGTGTATTCTAATTGTAAAATTCACATGTTATAGCTTGTAGCATATTAGAAGGTAAACACCTTCAGCCGATAGAAACTGAAAATTACGTACAAAAAACCGGAGGTCCGGCATGGCCAGGTGATTAAGGAGCTCAACTCGCAATCTGCGGGTCGCGGGTTCGAATCCCCGTCACACCAAACATGCTCGCTCTTTCAACCGTGGGGACGTTATAATGTGACGGTCAGTCCCACTATTCGTTGGTAAAAGAGTAGCCTAGTCGTACACTGCTAAATTAGGGACGGCAACAAACAAACAAAAAACCGGGCATCTTGGGGGGGGGGGACTTTGCCACTCTCTCCTAGATCCACCACTGTTCTGGAGTATTTTTTTATTTGACTGAAAGACTCGTAGAGTTAAGCACAATGAACTATCTGTTTTGTGCCCACCACGGGTATCAAAACCCAGTTTTTTAGCTTTATAAGCCTTCATACTTAACCACTGTTCCTCGGAGGGGGGAGGCTGATCCGGAAGCGAAACATTGTTAATACTTTTGAATAAAACAGTGTAGTGTTTTAGCCCCTTTTGTAAACTTAGAATTCGCTTTCAATGACTAATCTGTTCTTCTATCATTTAATTCAGTCGCAATCATAGGCCTCTAACCGGATGGGGACGGGGGCACGAGCCACAAAACTCTGATTACTTTTTACAGAAAATTTTCTCGCCTCGTTTGCTCACCGTTTCTTTCTTATACTCGCCCCCCTCCTCCCCAAAAGCCCTCCAATGGCACAACAGTATGTCTGCGGACTTACAACGCTAGAATCCGGGTTTCGATACCCGTGGTGGGCAGAGCACAGATAGTCCATTGTGTTGCTTTGTGCTTAATTACAACCTAAAAAATTATAAACAATAGTTGAACTGTACAATTTCTATAAGTGCTTTTGGTGAAGGCATCAAAACATTATAACATTTGAGTTTATTACTTGTCTTATAATATACTAGTTTCGACCACTGACGAAGGTTTGTGTTATTTACAATTTGTCTGTCACACGTGTAACCTAAGTTTTCAGCTTTTATGGTGATTGTTGCTACATTTAGATATGCGTATACTTTTTGGTGATTCTTCGCTTCTTGCTACATTTAGATATGCGCGGCAGACATGTTGTATTTCGGATAAACTTACATACTCACGTTAATTTATTAACGAAGCAACTGTGAAACGTTTTATCACGTTTTGGGGTTTGTGTCTAATTGTGTGACCGTTATACATATTATGGTAGCTACAAAGCACTGTTGCTATGAAATATGTCTCAATAGTTCATGGTATTAAAATAGAAACCACATGAATGGGATGTGTTTTTTAAACCCTTCTTCAAATCCAAAACCAGCGAAAGCCATTCTGGTCTAGGTGAAGTGACATATTTAACTGCAGTAACACATGTTACGCACTCTTCTTGCAGCGCCTATAATTGAATAATACGAGACCAGATTTGAGTTAACATTTTGTGCGTGTGTGCATTATGTAAGACATGTTGGAAATTTAGGAAGTTTCAACATTTTTCTAGCATATTTAAAAATATTCAAAAGTGCTATTAACATCTCGATTCATTGGAATGAAACTTTAGGCACAATAGACAGAGTGGGTTTGAAAACTTTAATGGACCGCAACTGTTTGAAGAACATCTCAGTATAAAAGCCGAAACGTCGTCCCATTTTCATTCAACATGAAGTTGCGTCTCATTAAAGTCCTCAAACATGTTATTAACGTCTACTTATAACTTTTAAACAACCGAATAAAAGTCTTGATATAGGATTTCGATTAATTTCCTTTCCTCTCTACGGATATTAGCTCTCAGGAACTGCTCACCATTTATAGGTTAGAATAAGATAAATTGTACAATTGTTTCCTCATCCAGTATTCAATATCTTTAATGACTTTAAAATTGTTAAATTTGATTTAATATTTTCGAGCTTCTCTAATAAACAAGAACACATAAAATATAGTTTATAATATCAGTGGTAAGTAAAGTCAGACGTTCGAATTTCGTGAGCTGGAACAGTTGCATAAAATGAACACTTCTGTTCAAATATACTTATCGTACATTCGTTAGGAGTTGTTTGATTAAGAGTGTAAGTCATAAGATATTTTAGGCGCTACAAGCTAAGTATCATTCGACATTTATATCAACTATATTATTTTATAAAGGTTTACGTATTTTGGCATTTTTCTTACCTGTACTGAGAGTTTCCACCCCCTTTCACTACGATGCATTAAGTGAATTTATAGCTCAACGAGCTAGCCGTCCCTAATTTAGCAGTGTAAGACTAGAGAGAAGGCAGCTAGTCATCACCGCCAACTCTTGGGCTACTCTTTTACCAACGAATAGTGGGATTGACCGTCACTTTATAACGCCCCCACGGCTGAAAGGGCGAGCATGTTTGGTGGGACGGGGATTCACACCCGCGACCCTCAGTTTGCGAATCGAGCGCCTTAACCACCTTGGCCTAATATTTTAGTTCTTTCTTTTTTTTAAATTTTTAAATGTTAGGCTTAATGCGTAGATTAACAATCTACAAGGCAATGCATTTATTATGCACTAGAATTATTATATTTTCGTAGACTGTCGTTAAATGATTCAACAAAAACAGAAGATAAAATCTTATGTAGACCCTACGGGAAGTTCAAGTAAACAGAGTTAGTTCTAAAATTATAGATATGAACCCCCTCTCCCCAATCCCCATATAAGACTGATGTTAAACACATTTTTCAAGATTTTAATGCACCAAACTGTTAGTGGGTCTGTGATTTTAAGAGCAACAATATTCTTAATAATAATACACGGTTTACATACAAAACAACAGCAAAAACCACCGCCAAACCACTCGCTAAGTACTGCTATGATTTCCGGTTTATTTCACTCTCAAAACAAGAGATTTCACTCAATTTTTATCAGTTCTTCACTCTGAATATGCAATTTGTTTATAAGTTCTTTACTTTGAATGTTGTAATAGGCAAACACATGAAGTGAATCGATATGACACAGTTTGTGGAACCTCACCGGTAGCAAACGGTATGTAAATAATTCGGTAATTTGAAGAATGTCAGTAAGAGGTTACTTTATCTACCCCGCATAGTTTACGGAGAGACCGATCTGTCATCACCTCGGGTTATTGAGTAGGGGACTGAACCCATAGTATGGCACTGATAGTCTTTTGAATGGTTCTTAATTAACTTACGTGTGTTAAGGGACCAATATATGCGATTCACTTAGCTCGTAGTTTTAAGCCCTTGGGGAAAGAAAGACTTAACAGTACAGAGAGGGGTTATCATGCTTGAAAATAAGGCGTACGACAGCGAATGACGTTTGTAAATCGGAAAAGACGAACGTATTAAACCAAAGAAATTGCTTTCAAACACATTGGGTGCTTTGTTTTTCGTCTACCTCTTCCGCTAGAGGTCGTCTAATGCTTGTTTTGTTATACTTTTCGCTCTAACGGAATATTCTGTCGTTTCTTGCTCTCGGATTTCAGTTGAAACAGTTCTGCCATACATCAGCTCAATAGATGTAAAGGAAAATTTACCTGATAATCATTACTACTGCCAAAATTATCCATAAATATGCACAATAATGAAGCTTAACAAATTACTCTTCCCTGATTAAAGATTGAAAATTTACTTGAAAGGTTCTTACTTTATATGTGTTGCTGTGATCAGTCATATAGAAAGAGCTGATGATGGTTACAATGATACAGTAGAATGGGCAACATTTATTTTCCGCTTAAAAGCTGCAACGAAGTTGTATTTTTCGGTATCTCGTCGAGTTATTACAATCTGCCATTTTGATTTGTAATGTGCATTTTTGTTCTCCCTCTGTCGGCAAAAATATACTTCTGACAAGGCTTAGTGGGGACCAAAAGAGTGCATGCCTTTTTCTTTGTTCTGTGAGATGTGCGCAAAAGCATATGGTCTGTAAAATTTCAATTATCACTGTATGATATTAAAAATTCTGGAAAATACGCTGGATCGAACTTGAGTGCCTGTAGTGATGATACAATGCAATACACTTTGCAGGTAAGCACTGATATACAAAAACGCAGTGTCTATAAAATGCACATTATGAAACATAAGTTTTGCAACTGTTTGGTGATACGTCTAAAATAGTTTGCATTATTTGTGCTTGTTAACATTGTTCATTTGAGAATTTAAAACAGCTTTCTAGTGTTAAGTTAAAATCGTATGTTAAACGTTCTTATTAATTAATATACGTACTACTGGGGTAAACTTGCTTAGTTAAAAATAATTTTGGCAATTTAATGAAATAAACCATAAACATATTTGTTTCAATGTATGAAATCAATTTTGAGCATAAATGCGGATACCGTTAGGTCCAGTAAATCACTGATATTCTGTAGGCTGGTCTATAAATGCGGATACTGTCAGGTCTAGTTAATCACCGATATTCTATAGGCTGGTCTAAAAATGCGGATACCGTCAGGTCTAGTAAATCATTGATATTCTATAGGCTGGTTTATAAATGCGGATACCGTCAGGTCCAGTAAATCACTGATATTCTGTAGGCTAGTCTATAAATGCGGATACCGTCAGGTCTAGTAAATCACTGATATTCTATAAACTGGTCTAAAAATGCGGATACCGTCAGGTCTAGTAAATCGCTGATATTCTATAGGCTGGTCTATAAATGCGGATACCGTCAGGTCTAGTAAATCACTGATATTCTATAGGCTGGTCTATAAGTGCGGATACCGTCAGGTCTGGTAAATCACTGATATTATATAGGCTGGTCTATAAATGCAGATACCGTCAGGTCTAGTTAATCACCGATATTCTATAGGCTGGTCTATAAATGCGGATACCGCCAGGTCTAGAAAATCACTGATATTCTATAGGCTGGTCTGGTTGTTATTGCGTTCAGTAGTCGATTTTAGAAGAAAAGAAATGTTATTTTAATTAGTTGGTATTAGCTGCTGATTATTGGTGATATTAGCGGTAATGAAATGTATCTAAAGCGTTTTGCCACCAAGAGAGGGAAGAGCGAGAGAATCCGAACGAGTAAACGGTGTGAACGCTTGTTACTGCCATCCGTTGTCAAGACTGGGAACGGGTGAAAAGGGACGGGAACTTCGTCACCCTGTGTCACCATCCACTGTTACTCAAGAGCGATACGTTGCTTTAATCCTCCATTTGTATTATTATTATTAAATCTTCAAGTATCAAGGTGGCCTGCTAGAAGGCTAGTTCAGGATGGTGAGCGAACTTGGCCGCTAGCAATGGAATAGGATTAAAATCTAATGGGCGCCACAGGACCGCGGACAAAGGTTAGTCTGGAGGGATACGCAGTCGTGATGATGGAACATTTGTGAGGTTACGTGACCCAAGCATTCGCAAACAGTAAAAGACGGTTTTAAAAAAGTTGGCATTCAATGCCGGCTGCACGGAATAAGAACCTTTGATCGGTACAATCGGCAGTCACATGACAGCCAGGGTGTTAAGACACGGTGGGACTACAAAAAACGCACACCTGCACTCCTAACTAAGGAAGGATTTGGCATCCCACGTTTTCTCCACTCGCATCTCCTAGGCCTGTCTGTTCGGGAATTAGACTAATCCAGTTTTGGAAAGTCAGTCTGAAAAGACGAGAAAGATTGGATTATTTCTTTTCTATGTCAAGCTTAACAGTCTATTGTGTATATTCTTTAGGTATGTTTTTAGGGGAAAATGAAATACAACGAATCAGTTTTTTGCCGTCTCCGAATGCATTAAAATTCTTCTTCTACGTTGCTCTTTGTAGCGTGTAAGTGATGGAACGGGTAAAAAAATGATTTTGCCAAGCGGAAGGTCAGTTCGAATCTAGATGCGAAATCTTCAACTGAGTCTCGATTTATATAGAGTGAGGGATTTCCAGGTAACATTTGTACTAAGTTTATAACACGTAATTGAAGACTGTTTTTCTAAGAAGAACTTCTAATCAACCAAATGATATATATAAATCATAGCGGTTCAGAAGTATGAAAAGATATTATTACATTGATAAATATAAAGATAGATATAGTAAATTTATAAGCTTAGATGTAGTTTTGTTGCTACGTGCTCGTGTAAGAATTCTTATTTATGAATTAATTCTGATAGCTTAGTTTTCTATACTGACCGTTGACATTTACTTTAGTATCTTATACACCCGTAATATGAGCATCGTAATAATCCTGTTTTTTAATCTATTGATTTTGCTTAGTTAATGAAATGCATTTTCTATGTTTTATTACTGACGTCCTGGTTTTGTCCATTTCCGCATTTGTTTTCTCATTGTAGAGCCGGAGAGTTTTTGTTTTCTACATGTTATGATAACCTTCGATGCAGAGTTTGTGTTACGTTCAATCCCAGGATTCGGTCGTTGACAGAAAAAATAACCATTTCGCGATTGGAGCATGTTAAAATGATCAAAAACGGAAATGAGATGTCATTTCGGTGTCTGTGCGAATTGTGCTTAGAGCTACTGCAGTTTCTGATCTGCAGTGTGTATAGTTTTACACAAAGATCTGAGCAGTTGTCCCCTATTTTTTCTGTTTCGTTTTTCACTTTTTTGGTCATTTCGGTGTCTGTGTGAATTGTGCTTAGAGCTACTGCAGTTTCTGATCTGCAGTGTGTATAGTTTTACACAAAGATCTGAGCAGTTGTCCCATTTTTTATGTTTCGTTTTTCACTTTTTTGATATTTTACGTGTTGTAGTTTAAGCAAAGTAACCTGATAACATATAACTTTTTTAATTTTAACATGCTCTAATGCCGAAATGGCAACATATACAAACTACTCAGTTTTTTTTTCACGCATCTACATTGTTTCCAATAGTCTTAGCTGATACAATAATAAGATGAAATAGCAACAGCAAAAATTCGAAAATGGTAAAAAATGTGACTCGTTAAGCATTTAGGAAGAGCTGTTTCTTCATTCTGTAAGTTGTACATCAAAGTACATGCAGAAGTTTCAAAAGAGTGACCGAATTAACCACAACAGGTTAATTTAAGATCATGTATCAACGTCAAACTATTCTGCATAGCAAGAGTTGGAAGTGCACAAATTTGTTGAGGTTATTTCTTTTGGTTTCTATACGAATCTCCACACTGGGATTATAATTCAGGCGAAACACCGGAAATGAAGGGAACTACAACATATTTATATGGACTTCCTAACATTAGACATTTACTTCCTTCTATCACTTATCGATAAACAGACCTTGGAACCTACAGCGCGCAAGAGTAAATGATATCAGCTAAAACTACATAAAGTATACAGTGAAAATGCATAGCCATAAACCAGTATTATGTCACTCCTGTAAGTGTTGGTGCACTCCTAACATGATGTACTTTTTCTGTTGGAATCTGATACTCTCTTCTCGAATGTTTGTTAAAGTTTTAATTTTTTTTCTACATCCTCTAAAGTCATAATCCGTAATTTTTGAAAGTTTCTTAATTTTTCATTTCGAATTATATATATATATATAGCAAATAGTTTGCTGTAAAATATTTCAGACATTCATATTTCCTGCAAATTAGACAGGTGTTCATACAATATTTTATATAGATTTCTAATTTCAGGTATAGAATATAAAAGTTAGCTCCGGATATACCTCTGTGGACTTACAACGCTAGAATCCGGGTTTCGATACCGTGGTGGGTAGTACACAAATAGCCAATTGTGTAGCTTTGTGCTTAATAATAAACAAACAAACCGGATATACCGAGGGGGTCTGTGACTTCTTCAGATTTTTTTAAACAGCTGTTTCTAAATTATTTATGCATTAGCCCCGGGTGGCTCAGCAGTAAGCGTGGGGGCTTATAATGTTAAAATTTGGGGTTCGATACTCAAGGGTACTGCGCAGGTAGCCCATTGTATAGCCTTGCGATTAAAAACAAACCAACAAATTTATATCAGATTACTTGTGGTATATGACTTCGCTTGTTACAAGATCCTAATAAAATCTGAGCCACAGAAAATGTATAAACAGAAATGTTGCAATTATAGTCAACGTTGCAATTAATTCCTTCATGTACTAGTAAGCTTTTCTATGTATTTTACGTAGAAAATGAGTGACTTCACCCATTTTCTTTGGGTCTTTTACACTGACAAAAATATAAAATTACACAATGTGATATAATGTGGACCCTATTGATAGTGAACGGTATAAAAACAAGTCGATAATTTGAGGGTTATGGTTAGAAATTAGAGAATAATCTATTATGAATGATTTACTAATTCACAAACCTACAACAACAAAAGCGATGTTAGTTTAGCTGTTTATATATTATTGTTTCAGGTTTTTGAGGGAAACTACCAAGTTGTTATTAAACTTCGCATGCAGTTTCATGTTTTTATAAATTTTTCTAGATAACATGTTAAGCTTTTGAGTATAATGCATGAAAATTTAGTTCTACACAAATAAAGCTATAATTAAAGTTTGTATTCTTTATGTGTTCCTAGATCGGATCGGTAGCAATGCGCATTCCAATTCCTGGCCAAAGCTGCCTGATGGTCGGCATTACGATGTTGAAGGCGTGGGCTCCTACATTATTGGTAAGGCCGGAAAATTATAACTCTTGGGTTTTGATTATCTGTATCAGAGATAAAAACTAAAACTTAAAAAAAAGAAATGTAGAAATGAAACATTGAGTTTTAAAATGAACATGAACTTATCGGTTTTGTACTTTCTCTAATTCTATAAATTTGTTACCAAGGGCTTTAAACTTCTGAAATTTGTCGTAATGCACTTAAAAGTGATGCATCGCCAGAGGACTACAGTTTTTTTTATTTAGGTTTTAGCAGTTATATTGTGTCTCTTGTGATGCACTCGGTTGCTTGACACAGTTACATATCTATTTTTCATTTTAAACTTTAACTTTCAATTTATTTGGTACATTATTTGTTTAGAATCGATTAACTTCGTAGATTATATCGTACAGCTTCTTGTATAGCCTTTGTTTGATTTGTGTACCCATGAACGCTCTGTACCATCATTGTCTAAATTATTTCACAATCAAACGTTTATAGATGTCTTCTGTATTGCTTGATAGATAGTTTTATAATTAATTCATTCATAGATTGTGTTTCTAGTAAACATGTTTCATTTAGAAATAAGTTACCTCTAATTTGTTGATCTAGTAACATGAAACTTTGGCGTTCAGAGTATGTACGTTTTCATGTATGCGATACAAGCATACTGAATAACCGCAGAATCCAGTGCGGAACATCACCTCTTCCAGTAAAAGGGTCTTGCTAAATAATTCCTAATAAAGGTGTCAGCAGACAGACATTTGAATAACACGGTATACAACAAATGCCATTAAGTTGTTCATGCTAATATTATAGTTGATTTCTGGAAATTTTGGTGTTATTAAACACATTTCTACCTTATCTAATATAGACTAATATAAAATCTTCTGTCACTTACTTGCAACATATTCCACAAGCTCTTTTTAGCCGATGTGTGAGAGGAGGGGGGATACAATGGTACGTAAATAACAGCCATCATAGAAGTTGGTATTTACAAAAATTACAAAGACGATGAAAATATTTCGTAAATGTTTAAATTACTTTTTTCTTCCCGCGCTTCGGTACTAGGCAATGATCAATAAGCATATTTCATATAGAATCGAAAGCGCTCATCTATTTTCTGTAAAGGTTATCAAGTTTAATGAGCTTTAAAGCTTTGCAAATCTCATATACCTTATTACCCTCTAATCAAAACTAGAGATGAAAAAATTGATATAAACACGAGTTTGGTAGAATATGATTATCTTGGGAATAAAATCAATAAAGGCAGACTATTCTGTTTTTATATTTGTCTGATACTTTATCGTTATAAATACTGCACACTAATAGCACACTAAAACTAATTGGCTTACAATGCGGTATTTATGGTTCGGAATTTAATAACTTTTTTTTCCGAGATGAAGAATGGGTTAATTTGTTTATACAGATGCGCTCTCTAGTGAAAATGATGTACTTTAGTTTTATTCATAAAATAGAGGCTTAAAGTCCTAAATTACAGCGTTTTCTAGCAATCTGTTTCAATATGTTGTTTATTTACTTTATTTTTGTTTTCTTCATCAAGCGGAATGTTAGTGTATAAAGACTCAATATCAAAACTGGTGATGTATACAGATTGATCAAATTTCATGGATTTTACGAAATTAGAGAAATCAGAGGCCTATTGTATCTAACATAGGAACGCACAATTATAAATTAGCTAGTTTCTTAAGTTGTTACTTCCATTTACTAAGAATGACTTTACAGTCAAAGATTCCTTTGATTTCTCTAATTTCGCCAAATCCATGAAATCTGATCAGTTGTATACATCACCAATTTTGATACTGAGTCTTTATTTTTGTTAATGTAAGTTTGCTGTCTCCTGTAAGGAAACATTCTTGTGGCATGATTAGCATTGTATAAATCGTTTTAAAGATTTACTGAAACATAGCGACATCTGGATGAAAATAATCTTGGAAATCACGTTCTTTAACTATTATTTCGGATTGATTGGAGTAGATGTCAATCAGTAGTAATGAAAGATTGTTTGCTGCTGACTAACATCAATGATGTGTACGAACCAATGTCTTCACCTCTCAGGTCGGATGTCGTGCCCACCTGTGGAACGGTTTCCGGACTTTTCAGATGTCACTATTTATCAAACTTCAGGTAAAACATGAATTTCAAAATCAGCTCACTGTCTTGGAACTCTGTAAAATCGTATTGGTGAATGGGATTTTCTCTTTACAATTCTAAATCTGTTTTGGTTTTTGTTTTCACCTCATCTAACTTTACTCTTATTTCCATTGTTTGTTTGCTAACCTACGCCTAATTTCCTTGTTAAGCACTAATATTAAACGATAGGTTAAAAAAATAATTATTTATTGGAATGTGGAATTGAAAAGTATATAACTCAATGCTTAGATAATGGTCTAAACTCGATATAAAATAGTTTAATAAACGTTTTAATGTTTAAGTGCTTGGCATACAGTATTGTAGAAAGCGCAGTTTTTGTTTAGGCTGTTATTGATCATTAATTGCTTAAAGAAGTTATTTCATTGTTTTCATAAAGCAAAAATATTTTAGAGGCTTCGGATAGTACATAGGCCTAAAGAACATGTATATATAATAGGACAATAGTCGTTTTGAGTGCAGATATGCAAAATAGTAACTAAAGTTTGAGGTAACATCCGCAACTTGCGCTAAAATTGGTGGGTATACTGGGTTGAGAATTTTCTTCTTGATATTTTAATACGCTGGTAACACGCATGACCGGTGACGAGTGCAAAGTGGAAACTGACTTTGATAAATTAGGCCTTGTCGCAAAGTTATATTTTCCAAAACTTTTAAAGGCTAAGGCACAAAATATCAGACGAAATAATGAATTAACAGATTTTATTTTCCTACTACCAATATAATTAGGATAAAATGAAACTGTTATGTGAAGTTGGATAAGAAAATTATGAAGGAGTTACACACAAGTAAAAGTAGCATAAATGGAAAATTGAAAGAAGTAATTCACGTACTATATAATTTTTACCGTAGTTATGTTAGTGTAGCGCTCCTAGTGAATTTTTTAAACAAGATATAAAGTTATTGTATAAGTATGCTTACTTGAGGTTATTCTAAATGATCATGTATTGAGTTTTAAATATTCTTCTGTCACAACTGTAGAAGGACATTTAAATAGAAAGATTACTAATTAGAATTTCAAAAGTATTTTTATGATAATTTGGATATTCCATCAAACGGAAAAAAACAAAAACAAACAACAGACAACCCTCTCTGGATAACTGAAAAATAGATGGCGAAATTGTTGGTTGAATTTAAGGGTTGATTGTTGAAATCAGTCTTAATATTTATTTTATTTGTTTGTTGGTAAGCGCAAAGCTACACAATGGTCTATCTGTGCTCTGCCCACCGCGGATATCGAAACCAGATTTTTAGAGTTATAAGTCCTAACAGTTAACACTGAGCTACCGGGGAGGTGGTGATATTTATTTTGATAAAAATATTTTTGCCAAGTGTCGTTTGTCATGATGGAAAAATGTCTCAGTAATTAATGAACAACAAGTACTAGTTAGTTGAGACTAAATAAAAGACCATTCGGACGCAACACATTCGGACGCATTCGGGTGCGTCAGAAGTAAGGTTATGAGCTCTCAACACTAAAATCCGGGGATCAGTTCCCCGCGGTGGAAGCACAGATAGCCCAGTGTGTATTTTTGCGCTGAAGCAACAACAACCATTCGGACATCAATAGCAAAGAGAACTTTCATGCGGAAAGAAATGAGAAAAAAAGGTATAAAGTTCCTAAGCTATAATAAAAAAATTGTTTAATTGTTATATATGTAGGTGAAAATGCTTTATAACCTCCACAAACCATTAGTTTGGTTAAATAAATAACTTCCGTAATAATACCTTTTTTCTTCTTAACCCCCATAGTGAATCAGCGGTCTGAGGGCTCACACCGGTAAAACGTGTTTCAATATTTTTGGTGGGTACAGCACGAATACCCCATTGTGTATTTTTGAGCAGAACAACAAACAAACTTTTTTTTCAAGTTATATACAAAAGAGTTGTGATTGGAAAGTTTTGTATTCTTCGTGGATAATTGTCTTTAAAAGTACAGAAGACTATGTTAGACAAGAATCTGTAAAATACTTTTTTATTTTCGCTATGAGATTAGGAATGTATTATATATTTATATTAGCAGAGACTCGCAAAACATTTGCGATCAAATTAGTATCTTTTATTGCAACAGTACTAATTTAAATAGAGGATTTATAGAATAATACCAAATAATTCTAATCGCAGACACCGAAATCTATAACTCCACTTGTCTGAAGCCTAATATTAGTTAAGATTTATTAAGTACGGCCTTTATTCGATAAAGAGATAAACTAACACTGTAACTTGTGTACGTTTTTTGCCAGTTTGAATGTCTAATGTCGAGTGCACATAAATAACGATGGATATTATGATTCAGTTACCTTTTACGTATCACAAACAACCTAAATATGATAATTATAATGTGATTATTTTCCTTTTGTCACACTTTTTCGGAAATTCCCGAAGCCGGTCCAACTCAGTGACGGGTGTTAAATTGTAGAATAGATTAGGCCTCAAGTTCCATTCTTGCCGAAATTCTCAGTTTTAATGATCATAAAAACAATTACATCATGGTATATACAGTTATTTTTCTCGTTCCGTTTCACCTTTCTCTTGATTATACATATCGATCTTTGCTTATTTTATACCCAACCCTATTTTAACGTACAGAAAAGTACGACAAAGTTCCTCACCTTTTCTGTATTACTATATCCTATCTTGTATTTGCTCATTGGTTTTTCACGAAGCCGTGTTAGTGCTGATCAGTGTTTTAAAAAGATAAATCAATTCCCCGTTTTCCGCGTAGATGATCAAGTTCTAATTGGATTACTAGTAGACGGCGATCCTATATATATATATTTATTTATGGTAGTTCCCCCTGTCTTTTCATTCGTTGTTTGTATCATAAAGAGACTGGCATATGGCGAAGTGCAGCTGCAGGGTTTGTAGATAATCCCTACTATTTTACACAACTAAATGATATTTATTTTCGTATATTGTGAATTTCTGTATAGACTATAAAATCAAACGAGACGAAACAGGAAACCTACCTACAAAACGAATAAAGAAAATATTTGTCAGAAAACTTATTATTCAAAGTACTTCCTTTAAGAATCCAGGTTCTGTTAATGGTCCTAACACTATTCTTTAATTGTTCCCTTTATTCTAAAAGTATTTAATATTGTATTTTCCTTTATTCCAAAAATATTTTTACATTGTATTTTTATTTATTCCAAAAGTATTTTATATTGCATTTTCCCTTATTCCAAAAGTATTTTAATACTGTATTCATGACAGAGCTCATTTCTTTTTTCATAATTAGCATAGTATGATCGGAGTCCATCCCTAGTAATGGTTAGCGTATGACTAAAGACAACCTATTTTTTAGTTTAATTCTATTAGAAGCAACATCCAGTGTATTTGTTCTTGAAATTTCTGATTTAAACGTAGTACAGAGTTTGATGTTACATTAAAACGATTTTTCAGCCTCATAACGTTGTTAAAGTACATGTTGCTACGTCCGATCTGATCTGTCTGACTACCGTGCATCTTGAAAATAACCCTGCACCGTAGTTTCCATTACAAAATAACCTGGTGAAAAAGACTGTCATATCCAAAGCATATCACTCCTCTCCACTTGCTTTAAATAGTTCATCTAGTGTAAGATGACAACGGTTTTTCTGAGTGTCCGTTTCAACCATAAATTTGATATACGATACGCTAGGGAAGACAGACAGACACGTATATCTATCTATGCATTAGCCGTTCTGGTCCCGAAGCCCTGTCTTCTCTGTGACGTCTCTAATAAATATTTGTTAACATACCTGCTGATTCTCAAGGAGATCTAAAGAGACCGTAAACATTTTTTAAAGTCTTCTCCAATCAGAAAAAAAAAAAAAACTCCATTCGCAAATGAAATACTTTTAATGCGAGATTAATAGAAATCGGTCCAAATAAGTCAACAAAGCATCAAATTCATACAAAGAAGTTGAAACCTTCATAAAACCTTGGTGTGGGGGGGAGCATACCCGCACCTCAAAAACGTCACTACTGTTATTCGTGATAAGAAATACTTGAAAAAAATCAATTTTATTCTAGAAGAAACTATGAATTATGAAATCAGGAACTAACTTATGAAAGAAACCTCTCTTAGATTAAGTTTTCTCTTTTATGATTTTCTGAATTGCTGAAACAACAAAACTAAGTATATTAATTTAGCCTTTGCTTTTAGCCAACATCTCAACTGACCTTAATTGGTTTTAACCTGAACTAACATTATTAAGCAATAGGCTACTGAATTGCCTCTTACCCACCTAGTTGTAACCCAAAAAGCAGTGAGAGTCCAAGTGTAACACCAATCAATTCAAAGGACACATATCTGTGGAACATAATTACAGGCTTTTTATATTCAGATTTGCACAAGTTACAAGCCCCCCCCCCCATTTTTCAAACAGAAAACCTTTTTTTTCGC
>NW_013665781.1:64746-77099 GCF_000517525.1 Limulus polyphemus | reverse complement strand
CTCCTACCTCCGTTGGTCGTCGTCGTCGCGTCTCTCAGCGTACGTTTATTTATTATACTAGTTTCACACTAAGTAACCACCCCTCCCCCCATTTTTCAAACAGAAAGACTTTTTTTGCGGCTGTAGCTGAAGGCGTCTTGATTTCTACAAAACATAGCTGCCTGGAGAACCAACAATGTGACGTCACAGCTAATCTTTCACGACCTATATTAAGTCTATGACTTGAACACTCCGATTGCACAGAAATCCATAGGCGACTTGATCGGCATGTCTTAGTAAGGAATAGCATGAATACTCGTTTCATTCTGCAGCTTGAGGTATGTGGTAGTTGAATGGATATGTTGTGTAAGCAACTTGTGTACACGTGATTTGTGTCGCTTTTCTTGATTGTGTTGCATACTGTTGCCTGAAGCACGTTACGTCTTTTAGCACAGAAATTTGTATTCTTGGATTCTCACCTGTTACAAGACGCCGCACTTGATTTATCACGGTTAGGGTACGATTTGTTGCATGTCTCTTTCTGGATGGTCCTGGTGTCCCAAGTTGACTCATATTCCTTTGTCTTCCAGAGTCACTGAGAATATCTCCGTATTGGAAATTCTAAATCCTCTATCTGAATACACCTTTATGGCCTAATTGTATGTATATTTTGCGTGGGAAAAGACAATAAATGTTCGGTGGCATTATACAACCTACATAATACCAAATAATGTCCAGTTGTTGTTTTCGTACATTCCGTTACACCACGACTTTATCGGCTGTGGTTCTCAGTCATGTGACTAGCTGATTTACATATTCAAAATATTTTAAACGGAAAATTTTCAATTTTATGTTGCTTTAAACTTAGGTGTTTTTTAATTTAATTAATCACTAATTGAAGTATAGAAAATATATGTTAAGTATTAAAATACTATTGGTAGTTTCATCACTGTCCTATGGCCCAATATTGTTTTTCTCTAAAACGAAAACAAATTAAGCCAATAAAAGTAACTAATAAAATGCGCACATCATGTTTTTTGCTTGTAAGGAATGATTTGATAGAAATCCCCTTTATTTTTTTCAAAACTTACGTGAAAATTAAACTTCCATTAGAAGTAATTAATAAAGAACAGCGCGCTTCATCCGTAAGTTTTACAAGTTTAAGGATTGCTGATAATTTTACAGGTTTCTAAGAATTTCATATTCGTAACATATAAAAGTATCCGAACTTTTGCACCAACATTTGTTCAGTTTTTTCTAGAAGCTAGAGTCGTTACACTAAATACCACAAACCTTACGTACCCATTAAATTTGTTTTAATATTTCAACTAAGATGTACATGTACCGAGAAAAAGTGAAAAATAGAAAAACTATTACATACTTTGGATCTTATGAATATACATATGTATTTATATAAACCAGAAACAATATAATATATATATATATAGATAAATATCTGAATATACAATATACCCGTCTAAAGTGTAATAAACAAGCCTTTACCTGCTTAGTCTCAGCATTTTGAGTCTCTGAAAAAAGTGTTTTTCTTAACTCGCTAGTCCAAACTGAAACATTTTCTAAATAGTAATGGTTAAAAAAACAACAACTTTAATTACTATATTTTCATCTAAGTACATTTTCGTCAGTTTATTTTTCTAGAAAAAGACATGACATTTGACATGAACATTTTGCAGCCACTAAGGTACATGTTGATGAGACCGGCAGAACAATTGGATTGAAACACTCCATCCTATGTTTCTGAGTAATGACAGAAATCGAAAGGTTTTCGTGGACGAAAATAACAAAACAAAAAATGTGATTATAAGGTATAATAGGTAGTAATATTAGGAGAATATTGTTCTTATAGCGTGTGTGTTGAACTACTATTATATATAATCGCAAAGAAATATACATTAAGATGGGAATGGCTTTCATCATGCTTGTAGATTTGGTACTATTAGTATCGGGCGTGGCACTTTGGGGCTGTGGGTGCGTTAAAAAGTGCTCGCTATTCAATCAGACAACTGACTGATTTGGTGGAACACGAAGTATAATAGTAAGGAGTAGAGCCATGGCAACAACTGTAAACATTGTTACGAGTTTGAGAGTTTTGGAAATATCCATGTTCCACCATCAGCAAATATATGAGAAAATCAGTAAAAAAATCTTCAATATAGTGAACTAACATTAAAATATACTAAAATTATGTTAGGAAATTCCCGTCTTCCTTCTTGTCTATCAACTCTTAATACGAAAAGCTATGCGCAGGTAACCCTAATGTAGCAGTGCATGCGCGAAATTGTGAACAAAATGTTAATTATTTTTTCTAAATACAGTATCTTAAAAATTAGCTTTTATATACTGATGTAGTTCAATACATTTCGACAAATATTACGGAGTACTGGTGCTGTTTGTAAATATATAATTCACTGATTTGGTTAATACTGTGAAGTAATGTCAAATATCTACTAGCTCTGTTGGGATATATTAATAATTTGTATCCAGTATTAATTACTAAGTATTTTTAAACTGAGGAGTTGAATATGAGGATTTCAATTTAGTATTATAGCCTTGGGTGTCTCAGAAAAAATCTGTCTTTGCACTAAATTCAGTGTAAGAACATCAACTGTAGAATGAATAAACTTTTCATTTCTATTCGAAACTGTCCACATTTTGGATAAAATGTATTTACGCAAAACAAAGCAAGTCGAACGCATCAAATAAACGTTTTATTACAATACGAAAAAAATAGCTTAATATACTGGTCGTATCATACAATTTTCAAATAGAATCGTTCATACAAATTTACGTGTTTTATAAACAATCTTCAACACGTAGCAACGTAGACGGGCGTATTTAAACTTACAATACGCGACTTAAGTGTGAGTAAAGTTATTCTGTTAGATCTGGAAATGAGAGTTAACAGTCGTAGTCTTCTCTCTGTGTTCCCCCCGGTGGGTCAACGATAAGTTTACAGACATACAACGTTAGAATCCGGGGTTCAATTCCTCTAGCTAATAGTTCATTACTTAACTTTGTGATGAACAACTTTCTGTGTTATCTTTTTTATCGATGAAATGTCACAATGTGCTTTATTTTTTGAGCTTTAAATAATTTAGATTAATCACAGTTTAATGTTATATGTATAATATAGATGTCAATGATTTCCAATACAAAATTAATTTTATTTTCATTCCTCTAACCTCAAATGATTTTTAGTTTTTTAACCTACTTTTTCGTGTTTGCATGCGTCAACAACTTTTATTCAAATGTATTTGATGGTTTTAGAACAGAAACGATAAAAAATGTAAGAGGTAAGTTAATGTCTCAAATTTTTTAAATAAAAAAAAGAAAGAAACTGAATTTGGAAGTTTCGAAAACATAGCTAATTTATTTGGTAAAGATTAAATAATGAGGAATATGCAATTATTATTCAAGTATTTATAAGAAAGTTTGTGTGTATTGTATAATCTGATTGTCATATGTTTAATGGCTATTATAATATGCACCAGAAGCTAGGGGCCGAGCGTGGTCCACTGGTTAGCGTGCTGGACTGTGGAGCCAAGGATCCATGATTCACGTTCGGTCACCATAACAGAAAAACAAAAAATCATATCTGCACTATAAAGTCATGGATGACACATACGATTGACAATTAAGGCCAACTATTTGACTAGAGTAAATCAAGAGTTGGCCATGGGTTGTGTTGACTAGCTGGTTTCTCTCTCTGGTCTATGACAAGAAACAAACCAAAAGCAAAACATGTATGCCAAAACAATACTCTCACAGAATCATTCACATTTTGGTTACGAATGTTTATAGATATTTTCCACAAGCGACCAGTTCTATATACGTTATGTGATTAACTTTGAAATTCATCACGCAGTACCACTACTCTTTTATTCCTGGATTGAACGATCACAATTAACAATACTACTCCTTTATTTCTAGATTTAAGGGTCACAATTAACAACCCCACTAATTTAGTTCTAGATTTAAGGGTCACAGTTAACACTACTCTTTTATTGCCAGATTTAAGGGCCACAATTAACAACATTACTCCTTTATTCCTAGGTTTAAGGATCACAGTTAACAACACTACTCCTTTGTTCCTAGATTTTAGGGTCACAATTCACAACCCCACTAATTTATTTCTAGATTTAAGGGCCCCAGTTAACAACACTACTCCTTTATTGCTAGATTTAAGGGTCACACTTAAAAACACCACTAATTTATTCATAGAGTTAAGGGCCACATTTAACAACACTTTCTTTATTTCTAGATTTAAGGGCCACAATTAATAACATTACTCCTTTATTCCTAGGTTTAAGGATCACAGTTAACAACACTATTCATTTGTTCCTAGATTTTAGGACTACAATTAGCAACAGTGTTCCTTTAATTCAATTTAATTTAAGGAGCAACATTACTCATTTTAGTTGGGGAGCACCAACACTGCTTTGTTCTTAGCTTTAGAAGCATTTGAGACACAAATGAAATAACTTTAATGTAGAGGTAAAATACAAAGTATTTCAACTATGATCTTGATAGCTGTGCTTCCTAAAAAATATAAACAAACAGACAAAATTAAAAACATTTTCACCAAACTTATGTTTGTGGAATATAGAAACAGCTGATTCATTCCTTTAAAAGGCATTAATAGTAACGTCCACTTATATATGTGGATTTGTTGACCACGGACTGAGCTGTCATGGATTAATCATTTTTAAAAACGCAGTTATTCTTATATTTCGCTTTGGCGCCGCCCCCTGCCGAGTGGTATGTTGATTTTGTCTTGGTATCTATAGATAAGGAAAAGCGTGTTTCACGCCAAAATTAATGACAATGATAAGTAATTCCATCCTTAGTTAAAACATGATTTTAAACTAATTTTATACTGTTATATCACCTAATATTCAGAGTAGAAATTATTTAATCGGTTTAACCTACCAGAAATGCTCATTTTGTTAATAGTGTATTTTAGTTAATGATTTACATTGTGACATCACGTCATGGCTTTTCAACGGTCTAACGTGTGTGGACGAAATTCGGCGCGAATAGATATGTGTACAAGATTGAAATATTGCTTAAAAATCAGAAGTGCTATCACTTCTCGCTGATTTGCATAATGGTGATACTAATACAGTGAATGTATAGATCATACAATCGGACTGCAAACGTGATAAACATTTTAGTTACTTTTATAAGTCTAGAAAACTTGACTGATTCTTGTCGTTGTATGTTGTTCTTGATTGACAGAATTGTTTTAAGTCTTTGAAGTTCACATATTTACGTAAAAGCGCATTTCGCTTTGTCTTCTTCAGTCATCATTTTGAATTTCGGTAGTTGTGGATTTAACTTTTCGATTATGATCAAGTCCGTTGATATTTATTTCATTTGGATTCTTTTCACTGTTTCTTATAAAAAGTAAAACAATATACTTGAAGTAACCGAGATTAATGAGTCAATGTTTCTATAGAATCTTGTATTGATTATCTGGTCAGTGACTACGCGAAAGATCTGGGCTGAATGTACTTAATTAAAATATTGTACTTGCTGGAATGTAACGAATTGTAATGCACTGTCCTAATAAGAAAGGTTGAACGTTAAATTCTCTGTTAAACACATTTGTTATCCCAAGTACATAAGCTTTATACTTCTAAAAGTAGACACCACATTCACATAGATGTGTACACAAAATAAATTAGTGGAAAATTAATTTCTTTTGAGTCATCGTTTGAACTTTGAAACCTCCCAGTATGTTTTAAGTGTAGTACTTGGTCTTTATATTGAGAATACTTTAATTATTAGGGCCACCTACGCCTAGCCCACGGAAACAACGCCGAGAACGAACCACTTTTACTAGGGCACAGCTTGATGTATTAGAGGCCCTCTTCAGCAAAACTCGCTATCCTGATATTTTCATGAGGGAAGAGGTGGCTTTGAAAATTAACCTACCGGAGTCTCGGGTACAGGTAAGTTTGGGTTTGTTTGTTTGTTTTGAATTTCGCCCAAAGCTACACGAGGGCTATCTACGCTAGCCGTCCCTAATTTAGCACTGAAGGAGTAGAGGGAAGGCCATCACCGCCAACTCTTGGGCTACCCTTTTACCAACGAATAGTGGGATTGACCGTCAATATTATAACGCCCCTACGGCTGAAATAGCAAGAATGTTTGGTGGGACAGGGATTCGAACCTGCGAATCAAGCGCTCTAACCATCTGGCCATAGTAAAAACGTTGAATTAATATAGGATAGAATACTCTTATAAATAGATTGAATAAACACTACACATTTCCAATACATTTTGTAGCCCAGCAATATTGTCACTACGCAAAGTTCCAATATGAAATGTCTCGGAAGCCACGTGACGTACTTGGTTTGAAACCACGTCTATATGTTATAAATTCACACAGCTTTCTTATATCAAAGATTTAACCTATGTTGTAACTAAATGTTTCTTGCCAAACAGGAGACCTTTTTTGTTCTCAAATATTTTTCCAATTTCATATCTCTCAATTGGATGTACAACTCCAACAATAATAGTGATTACAATGCATATTAAGTAGTTGATATTGAAGTATGTTCTGAAATAAAAACTTAGGTTGTGTTCTGTGTGTTGGCTTTTTATGCATTTGTTTTGTAAAATCATTTTCTGTATAATTCAGGTCTGGTTTAAAAATCGCCGGGCCAAATGTCGCCAACAGCAACAGCAGCATAATGGAGGCTCAGGCTCAAAAAGTGTTCGACCCAAAAAACGCAAAAGTCCGCAACCAGCCAATTCACCATCAACCACTCGTGACTCCGTATATAAACATCGAAGCCTCTCTCAACCATCTCCGAGTACAACCCCAACAGTGACAACAAACAACACTAGCGCCATCTGGAGCCCTGCCATAACCCCCGTGTCGGACTTTATGAACAGTAGTAGCTGCATGCAAAGGCCATCTTACCAGATGACAAACCTGAATAATACACCTCCTGCACCTAGTTGCTACAACACACAGACTTACGGACCAACTTCCTATTATGGAAACATGAGCATGGACTATCTACCACCACCAATGCATCACACACAGATAAGCATGACCAACATGGCTTCACTGAATCAGATGAATGGCCCAAGCATGACGTCCCCGATGAATCCTGTCGGACTCCAACCTACATCATCTTTGACACCACGAGCGCCCTCTACAAATGGAGGGATCTCACCAAGTGACTGTTTCGAATATGGGACCGACAAATCTGCGCCAACTTGGAAATTTCAAGTACTGTGACGTAGTACGATCAGGATCAGCAAGAATTCTGGCACACCGTCAAATATAGTTATTTAGACATTATACATCATCATCATCATCTGATACCAAACTTACTTTGAAGATATCAGATTTACTATTCATCTCCAGCCATCAGATACCCTTATGATCTGAGGAAGCATAAACAGATGTTTCTTTTTCAACTAACAGATGTCCTAACCGAAAAAAAAATGTAATCAATGATCTACTGGCTCGTTCTTCAACTACTAAATGTCTTGTAAAACTGGAAAAGACAATTTCTAAAAATGACGGACTCTTCTTTCTCCTTTGTACGTCTGGTGATCTGGAAAAAAAAAGTGTTATCTATTCAAATATTTTATTAGTAGTACTTCGTGAATGTTTCCCAGTCTTTTGCTCAATACGAATGTGTCATCAGCATGATAGAAGTAAATACTAAATACTGTTACCAAAACACCAATTCTGGGAACTATACTATTTTTAACAAGAATGCTGAAATTAAAAAGCGTAATTTAAAAAAAAATGAAATGAAACAACTCAGGTGGAAACATAAGACATCAAGTTTATTGGATTTAAAAAAAAATCCTATTCGTTGCTAAAGGGTCGCCTTTTTAATCAGCGTGAGTTCGGAAGCTTTCATATCAAAATATCTAAACTGTTTTCCATTATCAACCTGTGTAGTTTTTATATATATGCTTATGTTCGTGTACTTGTTTATGTGATGATTCCTGGCTTAATTTTAATGAGATGATACGAAGAAAAAACAAACTTCATTAAATGAAATAATCATTTGTGTCAAAATATAAAACATTTGTCGGTTTATTTAGCTCAATCACTTTTACTTTGCACGAGGAAAGATATTGCACTGACGATGCAAGAGGAAAGTGTCATAAATAGTCGTTACTCATACCTTCTCACAAGTGCCAAAAAAAAAGGTGAAGTCTCGTAATACAACATAGAACATCTTAAAGGTTAAGCCTCGTAATACAACATAGAACATCTTAAAGGTTAAGCCTCGTAATACAACATAGAACACCTTAAAGGTTAAGCCACGTAGTACAACATAGAACACTTTAAAGGTTAAGCCTCAAATACAACATAGAACATCTTACTTGGATTAAACATTCAACATTCACGCGAATCTCTTCTTACAAAAATGCTTTCAATACTGATTTCAAGTAAGCAATGACATAATACATTTTCCGTTGCTAGTAAAACATTCAGGAGGTATAAGTGTTGTAAAAATGCCCCTTCTTTTATATAAGCTTAGAATTTTGTGCTTTATTTATAATTTTGAAGGAGAACTGAAATATGTTAGTTTTCTTTAATGTTATCAAAATATGTACATTTTTCATTTTATCGTATATTTTGTGTAAATACAGGGATGTAAAAAATTAAAGGGCGTGTTGAAAGTGTGACTTTACTTCTTCTTTTGAAATTATGTAGAATCATATTGTTATATAAATGGTGTACTGTATTATTATTATTGGTCGACTTGGGTACAACTGTTTAGCACCTTACAATAAATATTATTCACTGTTCAATGCGGCTCTTGAAGATCCTGTTTAGGAATTGTCGAAGTGGGTCCGTAGCGCCACCTCTCGGATGCTCTAACGAAGAATAACTAATTTTGATTTTTCTATCGCTAAACTGTACATGAAAAAAAACAAAAACATTAAAGACCCTTTTCACCAATATTCATAGGACTATAATGTGGAAAATATTAGCTAAATAGGGTGAAAATTGTTGATGAGGATTTTGAAGCTTTAAGTGAAACGCATATTATTTATTAACATTTTTAATCTGTAAGTAGAAACGTATGTTTAATTAGCTATATTGATTGCCATGTTGATTTCTAGTTTCGATCTAAGTACATAGCTTACTCTTCTATGAAGTTAATATTAAAAATGGATTATTTATTCGGTTTTATTTTAGCGACTTTGGAAAGTTCTTTTGAAATCAAGAAATATTTACATAAAATACTTGAACTTGCTATTAAAAAACTAAAGTAAAAAATTATATATATTTAAAATACAATATATTCCTTAAATGCCTATAAAAGCAAAATCTAATTTAAACGTTAACTTCTTATTTGCCTTTAATTTACCTCAACAGGTAGACGTCATTTTCAAACAGTTCAACAACACTGCATGTTGATGATATGAATGTCGCTAAAAACGACAAGTTCGACTTTGTAATGATGGTGTTGATATTTCTTCGTTCTTTACCTGTACGTGTTGTTCATTATATCTTTGTTAACTTCTCAAGGTTATTCTATTTGGCTGGCTCGATCAGTCGATCGGTAGGACTAGAACTATTGTACATACCTGTATATTTTGCCAAACTAACTGTGTACTTATACAGCCGACAGTATAAGAAGTACATTCTTGTATTAAATGTGTCTTTTTGTTGTATAAGATGAACAATTATTCCGATAGACGTGAAAATAAACTGTTTGGATCTGAATGGTGGTAAAATATTTTCCTTTCTTCTATATCAAATGTTTATACCGACTCTGCAGAGCGGTGTATAAATTGATTTTATTACACATCAGAATAAAAATAATGATCGTTTTTTTTATAAATATAAATTTTATAAATTTATATTTTTTATTGAAATATGTTTATTATGAATTAATACCGTGTGTTCAAAATACAATTAACTACATTTTTTTCCTAAAAAACTTTAAGCTAACCCAGAATTCAAAGGTAAGCATCTGAACATTATAAATAAAATTTAAACAGCAACTATTATATTGTAGTAAGTAGAAAAAAATCATATTTCCATACATTAAAAGTTGTATTTTCTTAACATTATTTGCCTTAAAAACCCTCAGTGATCTGAACCATTTGTCGACAGTATTTTTGAACCAGTAAGGTTGGTATTAACTCGAATTCACAAAAAGATAGAGAATAAAAATTAGGACTAATTTCCTACATTCCTCTAAATTAGGCCTGGGTTTTCCACATCATTCAGTTAGAAGCTATTATCTTATGTATTCCAAGTTCCTCTAGAAATTGTTTATCTTTTTTTTAAAAAAAAACTTAATGAGAAAGAACTGCATAACTTTCTATGCGATTTCCTTTTTTTTCTCACAATTCCGATCACACCATTGAGGGTAAACTTTATTTAATTATACTTCAGCCTCCTGGTGGGTCAGTGATAAGTTTGATAGCTTATAACACTAATTATACTTCAGCCTCTTGCCCCCCCCCCCCAGTGGCACAGCGGCATGTCTGCGGACTTACAACGCCAGAAACCGGGTTTCGATATCCGTGATGGGCAGAGTACAGATAGCCCATTGTGTAGTTTTGTGCTTAGCTTCAAACAAACAAACTTCAGCCTCCTGGTGGCTCAGAAATAAGTTTGGCGGCTTAAAACACAAGTAATATTTCAGCATCCTGGTGGGTCGGCGATAAGTTTGAGATCTTATAACACTAGTAATACTTTAGCCTCTTGGTGGCTCAGCGATAAGCTTGAGGGCTTATAACACTAAAAATCGGTTATGAAAAAAGTTTCTAAAATGCAATCAATTACGCTGATAACAATTTGTACCTTAGATAAAAACCGAAAGTTATGTATGATAACATTGATACTGACCATTTTAAATTAGAACATGAACGACATCAAATATAGTTTTCCACCATATTTACATAATGCAGTTCACTACATATAAACACCAACGATCTTTTCAGCTTTACTAAACGTTAGACCTTCGTCGTCATAATCATTCTCATATGCAGTGTTTAAAGCCAAGCTAATATCTTTATAAAAACCAATAAAATATCACTGCCTTGTAAGTCATCAAAACTGGATAGAATTCGGGTTTCTTATGTGGTAGTATGTACACAACTAAACGATTCACTCTTTCAGCACGAGTTTGGTCCCCGGAACCGACTTCGTAACCATTTTGTGCTTGTTATAGTTTTCATGCTGTAACTTTAAATTACTAACCGTATCTTTACGAAATGTTTCATATTATCAGCAAACATTAGAAGGCTTTCGTAAGCAAAATATCACATTTTTTCATTAACTTTTAAGATTTCTTAAGTAATGTTTTTCTCATGCCTTTTTTCTTTTCGAATGTTGACTATCAAACATGCAAAGTAATTTTGATTTTAAGATTAAAAATACTTTAATGCATCAGAAAAATTTCAAGTTTCACATGCGAAATCTTTATAACGCCCAGATAATTATCAAACGTTTTTTAGTAAAAACTTTATATTTTATTTGTTATTTTCACTACTGTATCTCTGTACGGTTGGGGCGATTTGATAGACCTCGTAACCACAATAAAAATTTCAAAAAGGAATATAGGTTATGCTTCTTTCGTTCTAGAATGACTACAGATTATAACATGAAAAAAACAACAAATGTTTAGTCTAAATAGCTTAAATCTCATAACATCATACATCTATATATATATCTATTATTTTTATTACATTGACCTTTCAACAGTGCATGGCTGACATTACAGAAGTTGCAATGACGCGACGCACGTGCATTCATGTAACTGTATCCAAGAGTATAAAACTGGCCTTTACAAAGTGGCCTGTGTTTTAGTGGACCAGTATTCTGTTATAATACATTTATAACTATATACATTATTTATATTTACAAATAAGTTCTTAAACTTATTTTTCTTAAACCAAAGAGTAGTAAATAAAGAAGTATAGCAAACAATTATCTCTTTTAGTTAAGCACTTTGTACTCGTTTGCTGCTTGTCATAGGTTACTAAGCCTTATCAAATTTCGCACGTGGAGGATGTGAAACGAAATAATTTTTTTCAGGTTTTATATATAATTTTGAAATAACCAAAATCATAAATTACCATGTCAATACCACTGAATTACAATATAATTTATCAAGCTTAGTAACTAAGCAGGTATTTGGGTCTAAAAAATATTGTTACGACAGCGGAAGTCACGTGACTCTGGTAGCACGTGATGAGTTTCTCGAATGATCATGAATTTCCTAGTGCGTTCGGAACGTCCCCTTCTTTAGTATATAAGCCTGGCAGATAAAGCCTGCGGAATGATTGATTGAAGAGATATAGATATTGAAGTGATAGATAATTGAGTCAAGTGAACAGTAGGCACC
>NW_013665781.1:60086-64725 GCF_000517525.1 Limulus polyphemus | reverse complement strand
GTTGTATCGAGAAAGAATAAACTAGTTTTAATTAAGAAAGGACTTGTATCGTTGAAGTTCCTCGGAAAGAATTTATACCGGAAATTAACAAACGAGCAGATACGTAATAATATGAAATTTCGAGCTCACTAATGTCTTACTTTACCGCTTGGAATCTAACATGAAAAGAAAGAGTTTGCTGCGCAAATACTTCGTAGAGGCTGAGAAAACCACAGTCCGAGCTTTCGATTGATTATACACACGTCATTGGGCGCAGTAGCTGTTTACGTAAGCAGGTAGTTTCAAAAATTGAAGAGGTGGGCGGGGCCACCTTGGTTGATTCAATAAATATATTAATATCTCAGAAAACAGAGAAGATAGGAGGTTCTTATTTTACATTCTAGCTTGTCAATATCGGTAATTTGAGTATCTAATTCGTAAGCAACTGAAGACTTTGTATTTGGACATCACAAACATCTAACTTGAACCAATGCTACATTCAACATATCACGTGACACACAAAAAAATCGATATTTAGGATTTTTTAAATACTTACTTTTAAATTAAAAAATTAACTAATGTATAATACTAAAATTTGAATTATAATCTACAATTTGATAACAAACTTATTGGCATATATTCATAAAATAGTAATTCAATAAAATTTTGAATGCGAGTGAAAACGCGATAACATGGCCTTTGACCCGTGACGGTATGGTTTAGTTCCGAGATCTTCTAATCGAGTAGAAGACATCTTTGCCAGATCTGATAACTTAAATATTTTGACAATACAAGATTCCGCCTTGATCTCTTCAGTGTAAGATATTAACTCTGCCAAAGCTAATGTGTGTAGTCTTCTTTGCAGATTTTCCCTGGCTTCCCTTTTATAAAATAAACTAAAACACTTATAATGATCATTAGCATCTTGCAAAACAATATCCCCTACACTGAGTTTTGCCAGTAAAACAGTATCTTATGAGACATGTGCACATTTTCTTAAACGATCGTCCATCTTAAATGTAGAAGCTTGATGAAGTTTACCCGACGAATTGTTGGTTTGTTTTGAATTTCGCGCAAAGTTACACGAGGATTATCTGCGCTAGCCGTCCCTAATTTAGCAGTGTAAGACTAGAGGGAAGGCAGCTAGTTATCATCACTCACCGCCAAAACTTGGGCTACTCTTTTGCCAACGAATAATGGGATTAACCGTCACATTATAACGCCCCTACGGCTGATTGCGAATCAAGCGCCCTAACCACCTGGCCATGCCGGGATCACAGAAAAAACATATTTTCTGGGATACGATTTAGGTTTCTCTAAAGGAATTTCCGACAACCTTGGTATGTCTTTTTGTGAATCTTCCCTTTTTTTTAGCTCTTTGTAAGGTTGTTAAACACGTCTCAATCACTTTTGTGTCACTTAAAGGGTGGCTGTAAATCTTTGTTTTTTTAGTCTTTCAATAAATTTATATATATATGTTATTGGCAGGATTTTCTTACCTTACTCCTTTATCTGACCCCAAAGACTGAGCAGGACACATAAATTTTCTGTCATTCCTCCTTGACATAAAACACAAATTTCCGAGTCTATTACTTCTTTAGAATTTCTACGATCACTTCAAAAACACCTCAAAACTACATACAGTTGTTTGATAACTAAGTTTCTGTTTCAACGTTTGTATTATTAATCTTGAACTTTATCAGAAAAATAAAATGTTCTTAAATCGATATTCATTGTTTGTTTTATGTCAGTCATTAATCACGGTCCTGTGAATGCACCAAGATCAACAGAACAAATTGAAATTATTATAGGTGTGTTCAAGATACTGTTGTATATTATACAGTATATGGCAGCACTGTGCAAGTATTTATACGAAAATATTTTGATTCCTACGTTGAAAAAAATTACGTTTTTATATTTTATTTTCATTCCTACGCCGAGGAAAAATAAAATTGCTACAATATCCCTAAAGTGAGAAAAATATCGTCGTTACATTTCATCTTGATTCATATATTGGAGAAAATGACGCCATTATATTTTACATTCATTTCTAATCTAAGAAAAACAATGTCGTTACATTTGATCTTCATTCCTACACAGATAAAAACAAATATATACAAAAATGAATATATACATTGATGTACAAGACAAAGAAGCTAAGGGGAAACCAGATTTTTCATTATTAATTAAGAGAGAAACTTGACGTTAGTGCGGGTTAGTCACTAGAAGCTGATAATCCAAATTTTTAGTGTATATCTATATGTTTAATACTCACAAGTCTTCAACGAGATTTATAAATTCTATAAAATAGGCGATTATGCATAGAAGACTAAAGAAATTCCTGATTCAAATCTAATAGAAAGCATTGTAGGGAAGATATGCAAAACGAGAGATACTTTGTTATTTAAGAAGGCTGACGTTTTTGTTAAACATATTTTCGTTTTAGTGAAGTAAAAGAAAATCAAATAAATTGTATAAACAATCTTTAAAAAATGACTATAAAAACGTAATTTAAAAGGCAAAAAAAAATATGAAGAATAATTTATGAAATGTGTAAAACGAACCTCGTGTTAAACATACCAAGATAGGTGGAGAAGGAAAAGCCGATATTGTAATGTGATTGGCTCACCCAAAATAATAAAGGGTGAAACAAGGTTCTTAAGACTTATTTACTTTATATGTAATTACAATGAAACTATCAAACATTATGATGTTGTTAATGACTATATTATTTAAATCATTAAACACCTAAATGGATTTTCAGACTGAGTGGAAGACAAGCTCACTTAACATTAAAGGTGCTCCTCTCCCCGTCGGTCAGAGGTAAGTAAACGGACTTATAACGCTAAAATCTGCGGTTCGATTCCCGTGGTAGACAAAGCGCAGATAGCCCATTTCCTGTTTTTATACTAAAACAGACATTAAGTTTTGTGACATACGTGCTTAACTCAAAGTCTGTTTCAGCCAGATTTACCTTTGAATATCCTAGGCCAGGTTAAAGATGGATGCATATGTGAACATATAACGATAAAATAGCACTATTCTCTCTCTCAAATAAAGAGGGATAGCTTTGTTTTTTGATAATTTTCGCGCTAAGTTACGTAAAGAAATGTCTGTGCATAGTCGTTCCCAGTTTTCAAACAATGCGGTCCTTATACATCTTTCAATTTATTTGGAGAACCACTGGAATAAAAAATAAATTCAGGTGGTTGGCGGAGTGAAAATTTTCTGAGCCATTAGACTAAAGGAAAGGCAGCTAGTGAACAGCACCCACCGTTAACTCTTGAGCTACTTTTGTCTGACCGAATAGTGGGTTTTTTGTTCATCACTCTTTTTAGCGCATCCAAGGCACCAAATTGTGAATCAGATTTTATCGTGGCACAAATCAAGAATCCTCTGATTAACAGCCATCTGGGCCACGCCCAACCTTAGCAGGATAGTTCACTTCATTCAGATAATAAGTAGTTAAGCATCGGTGGTTCATGTTCACTCCATCTCAGCACACCATCTTCAACTGTGACAAATGTCTCCGTCTGTGAAAATCCCTGATAGGGCTTTTCAGCCACCGTAAAAAATGCCTTAATGACTAAAACCCTTAAATATGCTCAAAAATAAGATCTATTGTCTCTCGAGACAGACAAATGTCTACTACTACTACTATTAAGTATATTATTCCCATCTAAGAAGGTGCAAGGGATTGTTATTGTTTGGTGAGCACTGTTAACACACAGTCTAAGAATAGGTGAATGGATATTGATTGGTTGTGGCAACTTATTAAACATTAATATGAAAAAGATCAACAAAATATTTGTGTGCCAAATAGCATTAACATATCTTTTGACCTTGAAATCAAAATAAGGTCGCATATTTAGTCAGTAAGTTTTACCTTTGACAGTAAGAAATAAAAATAAAACTTAAGCTGTAACTTGCAAATAATAACGAGTTTAATATAAAAACCTCATTTGTGTAGTTTCTAGTAAATAGTTACATATTGCACGAAAGTAAGAATCAAAACTTATTAGCGTGATTAAATTATAGCACATTTACCTGAAAGTTTAGCAAAAGCATTATATTAGATACCACTTCATTATCTTAATTAAAGTATATATACATATTCACCCATTTATTGTTATACTTTCTTCCTATAACTAACAGTGGCGTAAGAAACGGGGGACCCATTCCTTTCCCCCCACTTTTCAATCTGTCCTAGTAAGAATGCATTAAAATTAGGAAAATTACTCACAGAAAAAGCAGGAGAATTTATAAAATTTAATCCACAATCCAAGAGCTTCCGGGGCTCAAAAGCAAGCCCTTGACACCAGATGTAATGGGTGCGCAAATTCCCCCGCTTCGCTCGGTCAAAGAAACCTTGCCCCCCTTTTAAATTGCCTCCTACACCTTTAACTAGGCCATGACAAATGGGTAGGTGAAAACGTTAAACGATTTCATAATAAAAATGGTTACTCTCTCCAAGTTATTAAACATGTAGTTGGTCTCACTAGAGATTAACCGACAGTTAATTTCTTGAAACCTTTATTACTCTGTTAAAAGGTCTTTTTCTAGTCCAAATATTTTTTTCTTTGGGGGAAGATTTATTTACTATTTCATTGGTATTGTTTTACACTAAAAGTAAAGTTGAATTTAGTCTTAATTCTTCGCA
>NW_013665781.1:58880-59548 GCF_000517525.1 Limulus polyphemus | reverse complement strand
TAAACGAAAAAATAAGTTTTTCTTCTTCCCGATTTGTAGAAAATCCTTAAATGATAGAAAAAAGAGAATATTATTTTCGAAATCTGCGCAGCAGGATTATGAAAAATCCTTTACTAAAACCAAAACAACTTTTGCGAAGTTTAAATTCGCAGGCCTGTGTATTTCTTACAAGGTTTACCACTTCGATTAATAATAATAATATTTATGAAGATATTTGTACTCAACATTTTATTACAGCAACAAGAAAACCATGAATAACATCAATGTGTCTTTTTTATTTTTTATATAACGTTAAAACCGGTTTTCGATAATCGTAATGGATACAGAACAGATAGCCCACTGTGTAGTCTTATGCCTAACAAGCCTTTTTATTTTAGGTCGGGTGCTGCCATCTATTATTTGTTATGTATATTCGATGACGAGGAACCCACTTTGAGACTAATAATGGCTGGAGGCGGCTTGAATGGGTAATGAAGAAAAACTTTAATATAAGTTTAACATAACAGCAAATGTACAACGTTTCGACAAAGTTTTGTCATCATCAGGTACAAGTAATTTACACTGACACGGATATATATATATACAGTATTGAACAAAGAAGTCACATGACCGGAACTGTTGCAAAACTTAGAATCCATAATAATGGTTTATGGCACAACCATTGAAAA
>NW_013665781.1:52334-58069 GCF_000517525.1 Limulus polyphemus | reverse complement strand
TTTTCAATGGTTGTGCCATAAACCATTATTATGGATTCTAAGTTTTGCAACAGTATCCGGTCATGTGACCTCTTTGTTCAATACTGTATATATATATATCCGTGTCAGTGTAAATTACTTGTACCTGATGATGACAAAACTTTGTCGAAATGTTATACATTTGCTGTTATGTTAAACTTATATTAAAGTTTTTCTTCATTACCCATTCAAGCCGTCTCCAGCCATTAATATTTGTTATGTATATTGTAAAGTTCGTACAAGAGAGCACACAAACAGTAGATTTTTGTTCACATCTTAATATTGCTTTAACATTGGAAAACAAAAAAAATTAACAAATTGATTTCTATTAAATGTATTTCAGAAATAAAAGCAAACCTATGCTAGTCTTCCTATTAAAAAATTCATTTAAACCATATAATGAAAAACAGCAAACACTTTAGCTTACTCAATACAAATGGCGTGTATTGATAATTCGTATTTATTAACCTTATAAGCTCTTTGCTATTAATCTAGGAATGGTCAAGAAAAATATGTTATTGTAAGTTCTTAAGATAGAGGGCGTTTTGTACCTAGTGAACTCCAACAAATAACTTACCTATAATCAATTTCCTTAAATTCATTGCTGTATTGTTTATTTGTTTTGAATTTCGCGCAAAGCTACACGAGGGCTATCTGCGCTAGCCGTCTCTAATTTAACAGTGTAAGACTAGAGGGAAGGCAGCTAGACATCACCACCAACTCTTGGGCTACTCTTTTACCAACGAATAATGGGAATGACCATTACATTATAACGCCCCCACGGCTGAAAGGGTGAGCCTGTTTGGTGTGAAGGGGATTCGAACCCGCGACCCGCAGATTATGAGTCGAACACCATAACCACCTAGGCATGCCGGGACACATTGCTGTACAAAAGTAAAAACAAAGAAACAACAACAACAAACAAACAAAAACACAGATTTACTACATATAATAAATAAATATGATTAGAAAAGCTAATCTTAAATATTTTTCAACAAAGTTTTTAAGTATATTAGTGATACTATATTAATCTTTTAATCGTAATTGGAGAATTAATATTATGAAGCTTAATATATAATTCGTCTGTTAAATGTTTATTCAAAGATCCAATCTACAATACCTGAAACAAAACACAGCATTTTATTAAATAGCCTGACTCAAAATTCTTTCTTTTTTTATAGAAAAGGGCTCGCGTTGCTAAAATGGTTAGTGTGCCAGACTGTGTATCCGAGGGGTATGGGCCCACGGTGATCTTTAAATAGGTGCTGACAAGTTTTTTTTATGCCTCACCTTCTGCCCAGTTTCTACATTTTCTCTCTAGGCTAATTTCTACAGGTCCCAAATGTTCATTCCACATGGAGTCATCTAAGTAAAATAATTCACACGTGTGCACGACTGTATGTCTTATTACTACTTGAATATATTGGCGTTAACACTATTCGTCTAAATACTCCTAAACACGTTTTCCAGCTAAGGTATAAAACATTATTACAATAAACAAGTTGTGATAAATACATTTAAACGGATACATCTTTATTTCTCGTATATTTTTATGCCTTTATGTTCTTATAACAAAGTGTGGGGTTGAAACCATGGATAAATATAATCAGAGATATAAGGAGTGTTCAAAATAGCGTTATTTTATAATTTTAAACTGGACAAGATTTGTAATTGGTATAGATTTATATGTTATACAACATGTAAGAATGTACTGACAGAAATAGAGAAACCATCTTCAGAACAGAGGAAGATAAGGTAGATGATGATCCTCTGCATCGGAAATGACAATTTTTGATTATGGTGACTGGAGAGATTATATGGACTTGTAGAACATCCCTCTGAATATATCTTCACCATACACGTTGTGTTAGATATATGAAAGTCACATGGTTCGAGAGGCTGAGTATTATCTCTTACGGATTTAAAACATTTTTCTGTAATAAATGTATTTTTCCATACACTACTTTTGAAATTTATACAAAGACTAACCTACTGTTAAATGTGAAATACAAAAAACACAAAAATAAAACTTTATGAAAGATTGCTTAATCCCTTTCCGGAACTATTTTCTTGCTTAAACAGCCAATTTCTGTCAATTAATGAAAATTATTAAAATTTATTTTTATTATGTGCAATTACATACCGTAATTGTAGCTTTTTAATTCAAGTTATATTTACATCAGATGAAAAATTAAATGTCGAAAAGAAAGCTACTTAGGACCTATAGACTTAAAACGTTTTATATAACCCAATAGGAAAATTACGAGGGATGTTAACCCATCATTCAAAAAATTTTTTTTCTTAAAGGAATCAACAATTATTTTGCTTACACAAAATAACTGAGAAAAGATGTTTATTATGGGTTATATATTATCACATTCTTTAGAAGGGCGAATTATTCTGCTTTGTACTGAAGCATTTTTCAATAGACTTTTGAATCATCATCCACCGCACGAGCCAAGACAGGAACATTTCACCAGAAATAAAAGATTAGCCTTAAAATGTCTATGTTGCATAGCTGATAAACTGTCTTTTAGGGTAGTTTTTCATAGTATGTTTACTTCGATCTGTAATGAATAAATAGTTAATGTTCTAAAGAGAATGTTTGCTTTTCACTTTAGTCGGTTTTAACATATCATACGTAATGTAATCAACATAAGATTTTGATAAAAAAACACTCTCAAAAATGTTTTATAATAAAACACGTCACACGATAAAAATATTTGTGATTTTAAGAGATCGGTCAGATTATTGGAAAAATTTGGTATTTGTGAATTATTTTCACTATTTTACGGTGTATTTAGTTGCTTTATTTTTTCATAAATTAATCAAAGCAAAGAGTGGAATACAGATGGCAGCACATATTCAGTTGTAAGAAGTAATAATTTTTGATTCCATAAAGTCAATGATGAAGAGGTAGTATATTTTAACACTTAATATACACCGAACACATAAAGCTAATTATTTTTAAAAAACTTGCCCTTTTAACCATCTTTTTTTTTTTTAATTGTTCATTAATATTTTTGAGTAATGTGACCTTTGCTGGAAGTGTCCTTTGACCTCGACTTTGTTCGAATAAGATTCGCTATATGCTGTTGCTGAACGATGATAAAATGATGTATTATTTTACAACTAAATTAAAATAGCATTGTTAAATCAAAGCAATTTATTCATTAAAGATTGCAGGTTAATTTAGTTGAGCAACAGTTTTGGTTCGTTATTTTCAAGCTTTTTTTGACACTCTAATGTTAGAAACTATTGAATTAAATGACAATTAAAGAAAATAAAACATTTATATTTGGTATTTTTTAACCTGAACGGCATCTTATGCTCGCATTGATTAAGCAAACAGGTCAGAGACTCCTATGGTTAGAGATAGTCATTCTAATTTTGACATACTGATCAAAGATAAGGCAACTTGTCAGAAGCACTCGCAGCTTTAAGGGTTCTGAACCGAATAATGAAATTGGTTGTCACTCTTATAACACACCCATGACAGAAAGAGTATTTATCGATGAAAAGCATTGAAATCAGATATGCTAATTTCAGGAGGACCAGGTGTTATGTCTTTAATTATACTAACGACAGAAAATAAGAAACAAATGTATCACATTGCTACATGTGCTACTTGAAAAAGGCATCTGGTTTTAAAACCTTGAAATACACAAAACAGAGAAAAGGTAATCGGAATTTGATAATAAAAATAGGATAAAACAAAACTATTGTTATGAAGTAATGTCTACCTCCCTTCAGTTAATTGTTATGCAAGTTAAGCATTTGATGACCCATTAAGCCTACGCTCTATATATATAACAGTCTCACACAATCTTGTATAAATTGTCACTTTGAGGCAAATCATAGGAGGTGTTCACAATTCATGGGTGTATCTCAAAGAAGACATATGGATGTTTCACTCATGTGAAGAGCTATCGGATACAGGTAAGTTGGCCAATCACAGAAGACTTTTGCAAAGTTGCTACTAGTGTGTCACAAAGTGTCGTTCGTAGAACGTGGAGCTACTTTTAAACTAATAGTACAGTTTTTTGGACAACAAGATAAAACACATCATCATCCACAGCACGAACAAACTGCGACTGTATATTGATTCTATGAGCCAGTATCATAGGATACCTATGTTGAAACAGAATCAAATGTTCTTAGCTACAATTGGACGCCATATATGTCCACAGACGAAATTAGCCTGAATTTACAAGGCTAGCCTGTATATGAGACACTTAGTGAGGTGCATAAATCAGCTTGCCTACAATGGTACCAATAACACGTCCATTGGACTAACGACATGTGGAGCAATATGTTTTTCATAGGTGAATTGTGCTTATCCTTGCGACCAGATAACAGCTGTTTCACTCACTGGTAGAGAACCGAAAACAATATTCAATCCTCATTTTCATACAAAAGTGACAAATACGGTAATGGCGGAAGTAAGGTGTAGACAGAGATAAGCATTGATGCATATACTAACTTCCTTATCTTGCAGAATGGTATGCGTAATGCTAGATTTTACAGGAATCACATCCAATAACTTTGTGCTGCCATATCCTGGTGCAATTGGGCCTGATTTCAGTCAAATGGATGATAACGCCTGTCCCCACCTTGCTAAACAGGGTCGACACATTCTTGAGTAGGAAGGGATTCATCAAATGAAATTGCATATGTTCACTGGACTTCAATCCTTTGAGTATGAATGGAACACTTTTCATAGGTCTATGGTATTCCATCAAGTGATATCAGATATTGAAACTGCCCTGTAAACATGTCTGCCAGAGGAACGGCCGAGTGTACCTCACAGCTTTATCAACATTCTAATTTTAAGCATGAAACATTAATGCCGCGTTATCTTTGCTGCTGCAGTAATCAATGGAGTATAAAGAGTCATCTAGAAGTTTATGCTGAACGATTAGTTATTTACATCTCATTCATATAAGATTGTTAGATGTTTGATTTGCATGTGAATGACCTGGGGGTTGAGTAACGTTAGACTTTACCTGAATTGGACTTGTCTTTGACAACACATTATATAATATTTGAATTATACCTTAATTACTGTATTCAGTGCTTATCTGGGGCTCAAAAATACCTATAGAGACATAATTTAGATATATAATATATTAGATATTTAATGTTTTATATTCGGATTCCTTAAAATATTTCTGCAATATATATAATTATTTCTATCTTTTACAGCCTAATGACTCTAATGGATTAACTACTATAGTTAACAATTATATTATGGCAAAGCTATACTACAATATAAGATAAAACAAAATAAAATGAAATGGAAGTGCGCCGTCTGGATTTTTAAAACTGTATAAAATGATTAAACGGGAATCGGAGTAAAAACGTGTTAAACGAAGATGTCATTTAATCATAGTTTTTATCTATGGATAAGACAAATAAGTAATCATGGTTTTAAAAACTTAGCCTTATTTAATTAGAAAAAGAAATACCGTTTCGCTAGATTTGCCTAGCATTATTAGGTGGTTACATTTAAATAATGGAACAAAACCGTTACGTGTTGCAATGTCACACTGAGATACATATATGTGTTATATACACAGCGTGGTCACAAGTAAATAGACACCACCTTTTCAGAAAAAAATAATTTTTTTCAGTCATATTCACATGAATTGATATATTTACAATTTAATGAATATCTAATAGATCTTCCTTTCGCTTCTTAGATCCTTTGGGGCATT
>NW_013665781.1:42916-51672 GCF_000517525.1 Limulus polyphemus | reverse complement strand
CACTTCTGCAGTCGTTAATCTGGGATCCATTTCGATGCTCCTCTCGACAGCCGATGGACCAGGACGATCCAGTTTCCTGAACTGCACGATGATTCTGTTGACTGTCAAAAGCGGGATTCCCAAATTCTGCGAAATCTGCCGCTGAGTTATTCCACCATCTGCCTGACCAATTATCCTTCCTCTAACAAAATCTGACAATTCGAGAGAACCTTGAGTTCTAGGCATGTTGTAGCACAAGATAATTAGTGTGCGGATTATTTTCACTTATATAGTGCTCTGTGAACACAAATTAGTTAGCATAAATCAGTTAAATGACGAAAAATTAGGTGTCTATTTACTTGTGACCACTCAGTGTATATAGTAAGTGAAGAGATTACTAGCCATCGTCTCTTAGTAACGTGCCTGTACTTGTGCTACCGCCATTTTGACGGAGGTATTGTTTCGTTTCTATATTATAATAGCAGCTAATGCGTACGGGATAAATTTGCACATTTTACAGTTCATGTACAGGTAGTTCACATAGAATAATATTAACAACAGAAAGAAACAATTAATGCCAAGATAACTAAGTTGATATTGTGAGAAATGTTCTATACATTAAACAGTAATCTTGCAAAATGTTATACAGAGATGTAGCTGTGTGATTTGCAACTTATTCACTAAAAACAAGGTCAAATGAAATGATATACAACTTTCAAATTGAGAAACTTGAAATATTTGGGAAAATGGTCTGAATGAACTGTAATCGTCAAAAGGAAAATAAAGCTTTGAAATGGAAAAAAAATATTCATTACTTATTATTCAAATCATCAAACTGAACAGTAAAAAATCCAAGAACAAATAAGTTTAATGTTAACAGATAATAACATTGAAGTAGACACGTGTAGTCCATATATCACATAATAATGTCAGTAATACAATAGATAAAACTGTTTGTTAGGGAAATTTCAGTTTGTAAAAAGTATGTCAAAATAAGAATGTTTGACATTACATCTAAGTAAAACAATAGCACCAGCCACTGAGGAACTAAGTCCAGTAAGCAATAGGATCATTAATTTTCTGCCTAATCCATTGTATATGCCTGAGACCTAATCCATTACCAAAACTAAATCCTTCTTGGATTCAACAAAGTATTTGTAAGTACCTCCATTCATTATTTTCCCTTGTCTTGTAAATCCTGTAAAATCTGATTGGGCATTTCTAGATAATTTTAAGATATACCCTTTCTGAGGATGAAGAAATGAACTGTCAGTATATTTTACAGAAATTCCAAGCTTACAACTCAAGTTCCTTCCATAATCTATAAAATCAGAGTATTTTTTTCTTGCAATATCCAACTCAGTTTGCATTCGCAAAGTCATGGAAACTATATTTAAGGTACAATTTTTCATATATGGTTTCATTATTCGATTTTTTTCACTTTAAAAACACTTCTACAAAAATACTGGTTCCCATTTTACAGAAGTACTCCAGGCATGTAGGATGTGGTAGCTTTTGGAGAATAAGAATAAATGGTCCTAGGTAACTCTATCACACCTTGTGAACAGAGTATACCGTATCAAAGGTTCCACGGCGCCAGGAAAAGCATTTCTGATGGATTGACATCCATTTTCATTCAAACTCACTTTCTCATCTTCTTGATGAACTCTTTCATGTTGGATATTTTTTCTCATTAGTTTTATCTTCTTTCGAAGCAGCCATTTTCTAGGAAAACAAGTTACTGGAGAATTCCATGTGTGTTGTTATACACCATTTCCCTTACTGATTGTACTGGAACATGGTTGGTCTGAAAAAAAAAAAACTTAGTATAGGTGTGCATCCAAGTGTTGGTCGCCTGTAAGAATAGACATAGTTGGTTTTATAACCAGTTACTAAGAAGAACATTTTGTCCCAAGATTTAAAAAAATATGAGTACTTAAATGGAACACTATTCTGAAAACAAAGCATTGAAAATTAAGTAGCATTTTTTTTATTTGCAAAAATTACTAAAGCTTCTTAAAATTTTACAAGTTTGGTAATGATAAATCTTGAATTTAATGTAGTCAGTCAATTAACCTTCCATACTAAACACATTACATTTTCACTAAAAGCAAACATAATATCATACTTCAGGCTAAGGTACTTCTTTTAATTTCCTCTTCATTAGAAACTTCCTCTTCAATTTGATACTTTGCAGATGAGGGAAAATGAAATAAGTATTAATGTAACAGAATCATTTGTGAAGTATTGTAAAGCTTCATCTACACAAAAATGTATGGTATGTTAAGTTTTATAATAGTTTGGACAGTAAGAAAATTCCTGAACATATCATAAACTACGTGCCTTAAAACTATACGCAGTGAAACGTTCCCTGCAGACGTGTGAATATTTGGCTGAAGTCTAATCGTTTCTGTTTATAACAATCATCCACTTCATCAATAAAGTTATAGCACTAAAACTCGGATTTTTATACCTGCGGTAGGCACAGCGCATAGTCCATTCGTCCCAGTGGTCAGCGGCAAGTCTACGGACTTATAACGCTAAAATCCGAAGTTCGATTCCCCGCGTTGGACACAACAGATAGCCCAATGTGGCTTTGATCTAAAAGTAAAACAAAACAAACTTATAATGGAAACTTGGTAGGAAATGAGGTGCTTCTAAGCTATAATTACTTCCAAACAGCTTAGTTGTTTCTTCACAGCAGAAATTGTAATAATAATTATTTATGATTACAAATATATTGAAGACTAACACGCTAACAAAACACTTTTTTTTCCTAGTATCAACAATCCTGCAGTTTTTAAAGTAACTAGTTACTAAGTTAGGCCCACATCATACGTTCAGTTTTTAAGAAATATTTAAGCTACCAGTAATTTATTAATATATATATATATATACAGCTTAAAGTTAACCTGGATTTTAATATACTTAAACTTAAAATGTAAACTTATCAACATTTAAATAAATGCCTAAGGAAAGAGACTGGTGTATCACTTTTTTTTTTTACGTAAACGTTTGAGTACCCAAATATACAACTCGACTGGCACGGTAAATGAGGGCGATCTCTTTCTATAAGGCTCACTGCGATATCAACAGAGATACTACATCGCTAAACAACGAAATAAAAGCAAGTCAAGCACAGCTGTTAAATAGGTAAAAATTGAAATAAATAAAATTTTACACCTGAATACTGGGTAATGATAGGTTTTTGTTTCTAATAAAGAGATCTTTTTTAATTTTTCTTCTACTTATATGATTTTTTTTGTCAACGATTTTAACATCCTAATAAACAATATACTGTTACGTCTCCGTTTGTTAATTAACTTTCCGTAACTTCGTTCCGATGAAACTTTAGCGACACAAGTCCTTACTTAATAAAACTGGTTTATTCTTTCCGAATATAACTTTACCGATACACTCAATTTCAACAATCGGACTAAAACAAACGCTATAACAACGAACGTGCTCAATAAAACTCTCTGACTGCAGATCAATTACTCACTGTCTACACACACATATATCGTCCCGTCACGTTGTCACCGTCTTATATATACCAGCCTACCCTATATCTAGTAAATGCTAGAGCATTCGCCAAGGTACAGGATAGTTCTAGAAAGCAGAGGGCGTGAGAATAGTCACGTGATCTCGCTGACGCAACAATACTAATTATTTAGAGCCATGTGCTCAAACATAAAGGATGAGGCTTTTAAATGTTCTCTTAATCTTCTAAACGTTTGTTAGCAGGTTTTTCAAAAATTAAGTAAATCAATTTAAAACTAAGGTCACAACCTTGAGTTACAAATTAACATTGTTTCTGAATTATAATGTATTATACAATATTTTCAAACACACATTGTTTTTACACTTGGGTTTTCAATCGTTTTACAGCAGATTTTATAATTCAGTTAGACTCATTTTGTATCGCTATAACTTATTCACCAGCTTTTTCTAAAACCTCTTGTCAGCTTAATACCACTTACATATTACTTTCTCTCTGTCCTCAAGCGCAAAGACAAAACAACTGAAATAAAAAATGACTAAATTTG
Source organism: Limulus polyphemus (assembly GCF_000517525.1). Classification (NCBI taxonomy): domain Eukaryota; kingdom Metazoa; phylum Arthropoda; class Merostomata; order Xiphosura; family Limulidae; genus Limulus; species Limulus polyphemus. The sequence goes on along the minus strand of NW_013665781.1, from coordinate 47,647 downwards.
CAATCGCCGTGAAAAACAGGTATGACATACCACAGCAAGAAGACGCAACATTATGATAGGTGTTCAAACAAGCATTCATAGAAATGGCAAAGGAAGCCACACCCCTAGAAACATTATTAAACAATGAACGTGCATAAATAGAAAAACAAAAATTTGCAAACCTACATGACTTTCGTAAGAGGATAAAGGACTTGACAGGGACAAAGATATGTTCATCAAGTGGCTGTATAAGATAAAAACATGGCAACATCATTGTAGAGGAAGATGCTATTATGGTGATATGGTCATAATACATTGGAAATTATTGCATGAGAGTAGAGTAAATAAACGAAAAAAAAGAAGAGGAAAGAAATAAGGCAAAGGGACCAGATGACATTGTTATCGAGATGGTATAAGCTCTGGATGAATTTGGTATTGAAAACTAACAACAGTAGCAAATGAAATCTACAATACTGGAGAAATCCCTCAGTATCTCAGTTGGTCAATATTCATTGCAGTACCAAAAAAGCCGGGAGCCATTGAATGCGGGCCTGGCATGGCCAGGTGGTTAGGGCACTCGACTCTGCGGGTGGCGGGTTCGAATCCCCGTCCCACCAAACATGCTTGCCCTTTCAGCTGTGGGGGCGTTATAATATGACGGTCATTCCTATTACTCGTTGGTAAAAGAGTAGCGCAAGAGTTGGCGGTAGGTGGTTATGAGTAGCTGCCTTCCCTCTAGTTTTACACTGCTAAATTAAGGATGGCTAGCGCAGATAGCCCTCGTGTAGCTTTGCGCAAAATTCAAAACAAACAAGCAAACCATCGAATGCGAGCTACACAGCACAATCAATTTTGTGAGTCACATTATCAAAGTCATTTTTCGTATATTAATGATGAGAGCTAAGTGCAAGATAAGACTTGAAATTAGCAAAGAGCAGTGTTTTTTTTTAAATGAAAACAATGGAACGAGAAATGCAGTTTTTATATTAACGAGCAATCGAAGAACAAAAAGATATTTATTTATGTTTTATTGACTACAAAAAAGCTTTTGATAAAGTAAAACATGAAGATCTCTTATAAATTTTGCAAAACCTAGACTGGGAACAAACAACTGTAATGAGAATAAATGGTGAAATCAGTAAATATACAGAAATTAAAAGAGGAGTAAGACAAGGCTGCGTTTTCTCACCGGATCTATTTAATCTCTATATCTTCAGAGAAATAAGCAACATCAAGGGCTGCACATATAATCTGAATAATTTGAGATGTGTTGATGATTGGTAGCTCACAAAAGAATTTACGAGAACTACTGGAGATGGTGGTAGAGGCAAGCAACCACAAAGGACTTTCAATTAACATTAAGAAGACAATGTATGATCATTTTGTTTAATTCATTTCCAATATAAAGTTCACACTTCGGGATAGAAGTCTTTTTGCTGATGATCATACATTTTGTTTTGTTTGTTTTGGCAAATTCAAATACCTAGGTAGTATTATAACACCACATGGAAGAAGTGATACAGAAATTAAAATACGTATAGGTATGGCAAAAACAGCTTTTCAAAAGTTAGAGAAAATATAAAAAAATCAAAGCATAACCATGGCTACAAGAAAAAAAATACTGCAATATTATGTACATTCCATCCTTACCTATTGCAGTGAGTGTTGTGCCATCTCGCCTAGCATGGAAAAGTGACTTAAAGCCACAGAAATGTGGCTTTATAGAAGAATGATACAAATTACGTGGACAGACCATATACATAATGAGAAAGTGTTGAGAAGAACAGAGACACAGAGGGAGATAATCATAACCATCAGAGAAAGAGAAATGAGTTTCCTAGGACACATAATGAGAAAAGAAGAATTTGAAAATATGATTACTGTAAAAAATAGAGGGTAAAAAAAGTCTAGGAAGACCAAGGTTAAACTACACCAGTAGCATAAGCAAATGGATGGATGTCAATGTGGCTATGATTTTGAAACGTACTAAAGACATGAACCTATGGAGAACCATGATCGCCAACGTTCAAACCAGATATGGCACCTCGAGAGAGAGAGATGTGACTTTACAGAAAACATTCAACTGTAGTAAAAAGAAGACATAAGTTATCATTTCTTTAGAGTCAACTTGATTTACAGTCAGCGATGTTTTGTATATGGTAAGAGTGTGGATTGTGGATTAGTCAATTAATTAGCGACGTTTGTATACGGTGAAAGTGTGGATTAGCCAGTCAGTTAGTGATGTTTTGTATATGGTAAGAGTGTGGATTAGTCAATCAGTTAGCGACGTTTGTATACGATAAGAGTGTGGATTAGCTAGTCACTTAACGATTTTTTGTATATGATAAGAGTGTGGATTAGTCAATCAGTTAGCGATGCCTTGTATATCGTAAGAGTGTGGATTAGTCAGTCAGTTAGCGATTTTTTTCTTATACAGTAAGAGTAAAAATCGCTAACTGACTGACTAATCCACACTCTTACTGTATAGAAAGTGGATTAGTCAGTCAATTAGCGATGTTTTGTACATGGTAAGAATGTGAATTAGTCAATCAGTGAATTGATCATATGCTTTATACATACATTCAAATGCAAGGAATTTGCCATTTTTGAACAATTTCTAATAAGAATCGAACTCAGTTCGCTGTGACAGTTACTCAAATGTGACTCCGTGTAATAGCGTATTCAGTATAAATTATCAAACAGTTTTGAACCAAGTTTAAATCGTTACAAAGTTAGCTACAAGCCTATCGTTAAGGTGAGTCGAGTTCTATCCCCTGCAACTCTAACTATACATTCACAAGTTCTTTAAGCTTAAAAGAGTCGTATCCATGCTTACATTAGAAAGGGTGATATTTCCATTAATATAAAGTAACTCGCATTTTAACATTTCTTTTCGTTACGAAAATGGCCCTGTGGTAGAGTAGAATCTTATGATAATTTAGATTTAGTTGTCTATTGATTTATTTCACACTCGTTTAAAAAATTAGGTATTATCCATTAATAACAAAGTGGCGATGCCTGCTTCAGTGTTATTATGTTTTGTAACTGTCAAAAGTTTCTAGCTACAATTTGCTAGGAAGATAAAAGTTGAATACAATGTTCTAACAGTTTATTGTCACGTAGCACTTAATGTTGCTACGTGAGCTCGTGCACGAGATTGTTCTCCAACCAAATTACATAAAATGTCATGTTGAAATTAAATGAATATTAGAATATATAATTGTATCTTTCACCGATACGTGGGTCTTAGAAGACTTATTTTTCTATTACAGTAGACGTAATTACTTGTCCAAAGTGAAGCACTGAAAGGCTGGCGGAACCATCTAAAATATTGCAATTTTACAAAAAGACCTTTAAGTTTTTCCGCTCATAATTGTATAAGTGTATCTTCTGAGAAACATCAAGCCCAATTAAAGAGCTATCGCATATTGCTTTACAGTGGTTATGTAAAACTCTCTTTTTTTAACCATTGATCTGTAGGCCTCGAAATAGGCTTATTGGTGAACATAAGCAATTTATTATGACATGCATCACTGTAGTTGCTCCATTTTTTATTTCAAGATATGCAATCATTAAGTGTGTGGCATTATAGTAAACGTGTTTAACAACAGAGCTTGTGCATGCCTTATTTTCATCATCCTCTTTAAATTCTAAACACATAAATGTGTATTTGTATCATAAAACTGTTCAAACATGTAGTCTGTAATATTAGAGTTTTGCCTGTTAAAAGCAACAGCAACTTAAAGCCAGGCAATATTTTAACTACTCCAGAAACGTAATGAAGAAGGGTTTAGCATTAACCTCAGAAATATGACTATGTTTAATCACTTAAACCTCAGCTTTTTAAAAACATTTACATTTTCCAGGTTGATAAGTTCTGAAGTGTGTGTACAGCCTACAAATATGCTACTGTCTTTTTCTCTTTTCTGGACTACCTTTAGAGCATCCCTCATTTACTTGAGATGGTGTTTAGTAAGCGATGTTGATGATCAATATCTATCTGTTCGTGAAATTCAAACTTCTTCTCCAAACAACTGCGATGAAGAAAGCTTGTTATATTATCCAGAATAAATAATTTGATAATCCACAAAAGACAAAAATGCAAAGATTTTGTACCTGTTAGCACTTAGATAAATTTCAAAAACAAAATTCAGAATTTTTTGAAACTGCTGTCTCAATAACAAGAATATATATTTTTCTCAAAAACAAAAATCAAAGAACCAATAGCATTAAGAATGTTAACTTTTTATGAATCTAATTTAATATTAAATATACTAATATTTCATCACCATTCCCCTGGTGGCACAGCTGTAAATTTACGGACTTACAACACAAAAATCCCGGGTTCGATTTCACGCGGTGGATACCGAAGATAGTTTAATGTGGCTTTGATCTAAAACAAACAAACACCATTTCATTATCAAAAGTTTATATGACGTTTGAATTCTTTGACATCTTGTTATACTTCAAACCGGTTTTAAGTTTATTTGTTGAAAATATGTCAACATTTTCGAATGATCATCCATAACACCAAAGGCACGCCATCTTATGGCCCGGCATGATCAGGTGGCTACAGCGCTCGACTAGCAATCTGAGGGTCGCGGGTTCGAATCCCCGTCCCACCAAACATGTTCGCCCTTTCAGCCGTGGGAGCGTTATAATGTTACGGTCAATTCCACTATTCGTTGCTAAAAGCGTAACCCAAGAGTTGGCGGTGGGTGGTTATTACTAGCTGCCTTCCCTCTAGTCTTA